>NW_027515635.1:300000-600000 GCF_048772815.1 Callospermophilus lateralis
TCCATCGTGCCTGGTAGTGAGCTTCATCACTGAGTGAACTGTTCTCTTGGAGATGTTGGGGATTCATCGGTCATCAGAGGCTGGTAGTGACTAAGCAAAAGCTGGTTGAAAGTTTGATTAGAAATTTTATGCAGTTGGGTTTGAAGGCACTTCATTATGCAGGGCAAGAGAGCACAAAAAAGGAGCATCCAAATAAGGGGATCCAAGATATGTAGTAAGTACATGGCAAGATAGGATTGGAAGAACCCCGTTATGGGATTGGAGGAGGTAGGTTTGAGCAATTGGGTCGATAATTCCTGCAATTTAACAACATTTTTTTTATTAGCCCAGATTCATTAACATAATAGCAAAATTC
Organism: Callospermophilus lateralis; assembly: GCF_048772815.1. Classification (NCBI taxonomy): domain Eukaryota; kingdom Metazoa; phylum Chordata; class Mammalia; order Rodentia; family Sciuridae; genus Callospermophilus; species Callospermophilus lateralis. Next base: position 300,356 of record NW_027515635.1, read on the forward strand.
CTCTCTGAGGAATAGACATGTAACCCCTTTTTCTGCAGTGAGAAGATCAATTGCCCTTTGGTTCTGTAAAGCCACTTGTGCCAATGAAGTAACCTGCCGCTGCAAGGAACCCAGAGACTCAGCCATGGTATTGAGTGTTTCCTGCAGTTTTTGTTGAAGGTCATTGGATCCCATAGAGCATGACCTATAGCTCCACCAGAGAGTCCGAGAACTGTTACTGAGGTTGTTAAAATGAGGCCTACCAGAACCGGCAGAAAGACTACCCTACGGGTGCGGGAAGGTAGGGCCAACTGTCAGAATTCGGTGGGAGTATACAAAGATAGCTGAGGAACTACAGTAACCAAGAAACAGGCGCCAGAGACATTGATGGTTGAGGTACTTAAAGAACCATTACACCAGAGGAAATGTCCAGGTTGCATAAACACAGGGCTCTATGGGGTGCTGTAGCTCAAGGAACAAATGGGTAAAGGATTCATTATTGGCAGGTGGAAACAGATGAAAGGAAATAAAGTATTGGTGGAATAACTTTCCCACAGTGGGATACGTGTCACATGTAGGGGTTGTCCTTTTTAGAGAAATTGTAGGGTTTTGCTGGAATATTTCCTGCCGCTAATGGGACTGCTGCTAGAAGTGGACGACTAAGTGAAGCACAGAGAAAGCACTGAGAAGTAGGCACAGAAAGAGGGGTGGAGTTTAATAATCAAAAAGTTTGGTGTAGCAAATTGAGCCATGTGGGAGGGGGACCTGAGAGGGTTGAAGGCTCTGAATCCTCTTTGGATGAGCTATGGATATGATCTCAAAGTTTTGATTCTGAGTCCTTAATGTGTTCGACTACCTGGATGGTTGCCTTAGGTTGCATAATCAGGGTGCGGCCAATAGTCATCCACCCTGTGGGTCTGACTGAGGTTGTCCGAGCATAGACAGCAAACTCAACATAGCCCCATCGTTTGGCCTTGGGGTCAGGTTTATCTAAAGTATACCATCCATTGTTACTGGATGAAGAGCCTTTATGCCACTTTATGTAACTAGAAGTCCACCCTTCAGGGTAACCAAATGAGTGGTAAGAATAGCTACCACGTTCATCATGGAACATGCATGACCAATAGGGGCACCCATTATATATCTCAGGCCACCAATGACAATAGTCTTTTGTTTGATCAAAAAGGAAGCAAATGAAAGGCCAGTTCCAGCTACCAGGGACGAAGGTTTTTGAAGGTGACAATTTTAGGGAAATAGAGGTGCAGTTGTGGATGAAGCAAGTAGTTGCATCCACTGCGCAGACCTTCTGCATGCCATGTTCTGAGTATCGTTCCCGAAAAGTGAATAAATGCATGGTAGGTGAGGAGGGTAAAGACCAGTCCTGACAGAGCACAGAAAATAAGCAGAGCACAAAAAACAAGCAGTTAGAGAAGACTAGGGTGTTGGGAGAGCTCATTGTGCCTTCTTTAAGAGGAATTGGGCTGCAAAGAAAACCGTGTGAGCCACAACTAAAATGGGTGAGATGGGTGTGGAGAGCAGGAGTAAAGGGGAGGTTCAGTAGGTGATTCTTGGAGTTCCTCTGGGGTGGCCCTGTCTTCAGCAGGTGGGGCCTCCTGGTGATGTGGCTTCAACCTAGACATGTGAATCCAGGGAGTGAGACAGTTGTCTGGTAAGGAGAGTTTGGCGGCGGTAAGGGTAAAGAGAATGACAGGATAGGGGCCTTCCCATTTTGCGGCAAGAGTCCCTTTTTCCTCTGGGGTATTATAATAGACTAGACTAACAGGTGTTAAGGGAGGAGTGTTTGGAGAGGAGACTGGGTCCGGAAGAAGCATCTGTGGATGATATATATTTACTGATGAATTTCGATTGGCATTTATATTGGTACTTTTTAATGTCTGTGAGTGTTGTGTGTGTGTGTGTGTGTGTGTGTGTGTGTGTGTATAGATATAGATATAGATATACTCTCCATAGTTTTCCAAATATGAAATATATGTGTCTAGTATACACTCTCTAAATTCATTCATGTTCATGTATGTGGATTTATAATCAACTTTTCACAAGATTATAATCAGAAATATCCATCCACCTGAAATACATATTTGTTTCCTAGTACTGACTACTAACTTCAGTGAAGGGTGCATACAAATCCTAATTATTCTACAGTATCTGACCCAGTCTAACATCAATGCAAGTAGACTCCTATGGGACATGATATGTAATTTGTCATTCATTTGTATTCGACACTGGTACATTATTGTTTCTTCAGTTTTTGCACATCATAGGAAATACATTTCATCCACAAGTTCACAAATTAATAGGCATTTGTTTCAACATTAATCACTTTTTGCTTCAGAACACATGTATTGTCAGGGTTTCTTGACTGGTCTTTTCATGAGACTTCTTTCCAAACACATTATTTTGAATTTCCATAATCATTTTAAAGCAAAACTCACACACTCTTCATGATAAACCAAAACACTAATATTTCCATTAGATATATAACTGGTTGGAATGAATGATTGTATATCAATATACAATTTCCTTTTATTTTTCAGATATCAGTTCAATTCATTATTTAAAGTTCAAAAAAGTTATATTATTTATTCACAGTATGGTCTATTCGTGGTTTTTCTCTATGTTCATAGAAACAGGGTACACCTATTTGTACCCCCGATTCTAATTTTACATCTTCAATACATTGCTCCCAGAAATGGTGAAAGAAATACTCATGTCACCTCGTTATCACAGCAATATTCTGGACAAAAAATGAAAGGTCACACTTATGATTGTACCAAAGCCTAAATGGAAAGTGAACATGGATTTCAAAAACATCCATGTCCATGTTGCCTAATGCTGTCAATTGTCAATCCTATTGGTGACTACATATTTGTTTTTTCCTAATTTATATATTGAAACTCAACCCTGTTGAAAATGTCTAATTCTATCCCTCACTTTATACTTTGCCTGATTTCGTAATGTTTCCATTGATATCTGCTTTTCTACATATTTTCCCCAGTTCAACATAGTGTCTGACTCTTCATATGTGCTGACATTTACATTCACTCTATAACCAAAAGTCTATTGCTAAAGAACTTTTGGTCCAAATCCTATACTCACTCGTCTTCCTAAACCTACCGAATATCTTCCTAATCCTACTGAATATCCCTTTTTGACTGGATGTTCTCTTCTAAATTCAATCATCCAATGTACAAGGTCCTATGCCATTGTATATCAAATTATCTGAGACATCTTTGCAGAACATAATTCAAAGCTAAGTATCCCAATCAAGGGCAAAACCCTCTGGGCTTCAAATCATACCTAGATTTCTGTTTTCCTACTTATATTTCACCTCTATATTCTTGTAAATATTGCAGGTTCCCAATCCCATTATTCATCGCACAGAATCATTCATCACCAAATCAAACCTGTTTTTAACCCCAGGTATACACTGTTCCCTCAAACATTTTACAGAAGAGCAGGGACAGAGGGGTTCTTACAATACAGGAAAGTTGGGGATCTTCCACCAGATGAGAACCTCAAATGTCCATGCACAAATGATACATGGAGAAGTTGTAGGCAGGTATGAAGCTCCTGAGAGAGCAAAAGTCATCTTCCATGGCAAACAACCTGGTCAGGATGAAGGGATGTGTCTGAATCTGCCTCTCTCTTCTTATTGTAGACAAGGTGGAACAATCCAGGCCTGAGTGGACAGCTGTTCCCGGGTGCCAATGGTTGATATACATTCTACCTTTTGAAAGTGTCACAGGAAGTAGGGGAAACCTCCATCTTATGTAACCCTTGGAAGCAACTGTTAGGACAAAGTGGTTGCCAAGGCAGTGACCTCATTCAGTTCCAAAGAATGTGACATACCTCATTTCCTTGGTGATGGAACTCTCTGAACTTGGTATCCAAGAAGCCAGGCACGCAGAGGCAGTCCCAGTCCCAGGCCCAGTGGGCTCACTTGTTTGGATTTACCAAGGACAGAGTCAGTTTTCTTGGTACCTAATGATGTGAGGTTGGCCAAATGCCAGGAGAGCTCTGAAGATGGACCTTTCCTGAGAAAACAGGTAGTGGCTAACCACTTTTTCCTGACTTCTTCACAGAGTTGGTCAAGGAAACAAGATCTGAGAGAAGACAGGCCATTTCGGGGGAACATAGTATGGCCCACCAGTCAGAGGACACTCCGGATAGTCACAGACCTACTTGGGGGAAGGAGGTGCCTTTGTGGGAGTGGGTGTGGGTTTGTTGTTTTGTCTCATGTTCTGAGAATAGATCGAAAAGGCGGTTTGTTTGGTTTGGAGCAGACAGTTTCTAGTAAGTCATTTGACAAGGCGAGTGTTTCTGTTTATGTGTATCCCACTGTGTCCGTTGTTGTAGACATTAGAAAAGAGAATGCATTAATGGATGTGTCCTGTCTAGTATAAATCTTCCCTATAATTCATCCTGCCCAATATATGAATGGACTGCAGCTTGTCTTATCGATGTGCAACAACTGCTATCTTTCTAAGTTGTTGTTTTCTTCCTGAATTCTGGCCACTCTCCAGAATGGGCTCAGGGATTTGTGTCCAAAATATGTACCACCTCCAAGCTCTGTGACATGGCCATGTAAAGGATAGTTGAAGAGAATGGCAAGCATCTCAGAAAACTCAGATATCAGTGTGACCAGTAAAGTCTCAGTGCAGAAACACTGCCTTGGGCTTTTTGCTTACTTATTGTTGTGTTGCACTGAATGTCAGGAAGGTCTTTGCATCAGGCCACCCCTTTGTGAAGCCTGAAGAAAACAGTTTTCAAATGGAAATGAATGGGCCTCACCTGTGGCTCTTTGCTTAATTGCTTTGGAAAGGGATGTGTCTTTATCAGCCTCTTGGACCTGTGTGTGGCTGTGACTTAGATTCTCAGCACCTGATGGATCTTAAGAATGATCCCATGTGAGCTTCCAAATCTAAATGGCAAAAAATATCATTCATTGTGGATGAAGACTCTTGCCTTCCTCTGTTAGGTTCCTGCACTCCAACAAATATTAATACGGATTCTGTGAGTCAAATGAGTTCTTCAAAGCCCTGCAGAGGTGCTTGTGTTTTCGCATGACTCTAAATCACCTAAAAAATCGATACCTAAAATCAGTAGCGATCAAATTGGAGAAACATAGAATTATTAATGGCAGGCTTATTTGTTCACTCCTGGTTCACAGCAACGGTGTCCAGGCTACCCTGACTTTAGGCAAATGAGGGGCAAACGAGCTGATTTTGGACACTGTCTTGGGCTGCACCCCTCATGGAAACCTTCAGCCAGAGGTTAAGATGATTGACTGTATGGAAAAAGGTGAGGGCCATGTGGGAGTGTTTTGGTTTTAATGTTGGTCATTTGTGTGGCATTGGAAAAAATGACTGGGTCCACGTGGGCTTGAACTCTGGTGTGATTCCCCTTAGACACTGGGTTTTGGAACTGAACTCAGAGAAGCATTGCCATGAATTTTGTTGGGATTTTAAGAGGCCACGCATGAAAGTCGCTCTTGAAAACTGAGACCTAGGCCCCGGGTAGATTTCCACTGAGGCCTGGGAATCTCAGCAAGGATATCACATGATTTTATTCTTAAAGAAATGGCAGCCATAATTGAGAGTCAAAACACACATGGACCTCACATTGTTGACCTCAATTGGCCTGGCCTATTGTGACGTTTTGTCCATTCTTTGGGAAGCCTTGCCTGTGACAGTTCTCCAGATATTTCATTGAAATGAGCTTCCTCACCATTTAATGTTTGCCTAATGAATTGATACCCACAGTGCCTCCAACTTCATGCTTGAAAAATGGCTAGATAAATACCATAAAATTTTTGAAATTCCTATGACCAGGTTTCACTGGAGAAACATTGGATGTCCTGTTGCTGATCATGAGTATACCAGACAGTGCCTTGATTTACTGAGTTTCATGAAAATGGTGTAGAACAGAGATGCCAGTAATTTGGAGCCTGCTGAGTAGTGGGTCTAGAGCAGTGGTGGGGAGGCGTTTGATAAAACATCCGTGGTAGGACCATGTGCATTTACCATTGGATTCCAAATGGCTTGTAACTGACATGGTGCTGCCAGCAGACGCTTATATGTAAAGGAATCTTGTTATATGGAGAGTTTTAAGAGGAAAATTAAGAATCAGGTTGATATGGACAAGGGGGCAATGGGGCAAGCTGTGAGAGATAGAAGCCTAGTTGGTGCATTCTCTTGCAGACCCTGACCCACCACACGTGACAGAACTCCCTCCAGCACTGTGTCCCAGTTTAGCTGCTAGTATTTCGTGAAACAAATACCAAACTCACAGTGCAGCAGCCTAAACACCACAAAAAGTGGAGGAGGACCAAATGGCTTCACAGTCCACATGGGGAGACAGGGAGACACTTCGTCCCCAGTAGCCTCAGTTTACCTATAAAGAGAGGATTCAGCACTGCTTCATCTTGTTCATTGGAAAATAAGAAACCATGTCCTCCAGGTCACATAGATGCAGACCCAGCTTTGATGGTCTAACTACAAAGGAAGCCAAATCTCATGAAAACAACATATATTTCATGTGCGGAAGCTCAGAGGCAGTTTCTCAAAAAGTTTTTAGGCCAGCAGAGCTCCATGTTTGTGGAGTGTTTACCATGTCCCTTACTTTTGGAAACTCCTAAACCACCTCCAAGGTTGTGAACTCCTGAGCATTTTCCATTCCAGATATGTATTCACTGATTTTGTAAATCTTCTCCTCTAATTGTGTCTTACTTGGGGTGAAGGTAATGTCAAGGCATTGTTTTGGATGAGAGCGGGAGGATATTTGTGCAGCATATATTTACATACACATTGGATTCATTTTCCAATTTTTCATTCGAAGTACTGAATCCCTGACACTAACCCATACCTAGTAGACTCAGACTATTCATCCTAATATAATGGGGAAAATTAACCAAACACAATAGAAATACAAGCACTTCAGAGGAGACATGTTCTATAGTTGGACTTGACATTTGCATTATATAAGGTAGGAGTTATACATCTAGTCAAATTTTAATTGAAATATTCTCCATGTGTTTTTAAACTTAACAAATATGTGAATACTTGTTTCCAATTTCTGTAGCCTATTCACACATGTATATTTATATGCATATATAGAATCCTACCAGGTATCACACGTACATTTTTGTAAGGTGGATGTCTTGGCAGATACAAATTGTGAGAAGTGTTCACTCCTCCTAAATGCTGTTGGAAATGAAAATTCAACCAATAAGAGAGCGTCCTAGAAGAACAACATTATACATAAACTCATGTTCAGTAACATAAATATTTTTGCATCTGTGGATGATATATATTTACTGATGAATTTTGATTGGCATTTATATTGGTACTTTTTAATGTCTGTGAGTGTTGTGTGTGTGTGTGTGTGTGTGTATAGATATAGATATAGATATACTCTCCAAAGTTTTCCAAATATGAAATATATGTGTCTAGTACACACTCTATAAATTCATTCATGTTCATGTATGTTGATTTATAATCAACTTTTCACAAGATTATAATCAGAAATATTCATCCACCTGAAATACATATTTGTTTCCTAGTACTGACTACTAACTTCAGTGAAGGGTGCATACAAATCCTAATTATTCTACAGTATCTGACCCAGTCTAACATCAATGCAAGTAGACTCCTATGGGACATGATATGTAATTTGTCATTCAATTGTATTCAACACTGGTACATTATTGTTTCTTCAGTTTTTGCACATCATAGGATATACATTTCATCCACAAGTTCACAAATTAATAGGCATTTGTTTCAACATTAATCACTTCTTGCTTCAGAACACATGTATTGTCAGGGTTTCTTGACTTGTCTTTTCATGACACTTCTTTCCAAACACATTATTTTGAATTTCCATAATCATTTTGAAGCAAAACTCACACACTCTTCATGATAAACCAAAACACTAATATTTCCATTAGATATATAACTGGTTGGAATGAATGATTGTATATCAATATACAATTTCCTTTTATTTTTCAGATATCAGTTCAATTCATTATTTAAAGTTCAAAAAGGTTATATTATTTATTCACAGTATGGTCTATTTGTGGTTTTTCTCTATGTTCATAGAAACAGGGTACACCTCTTTGCACCCCCGATTCTAATTTTACATCTTCAATATATTGCTCCCAGAAATGGTGAAAGAAATACTCATGTCACCTCATTATCACAGTAATATTCTGGACAAAAAATGGAAAGGTCACACTTATGATTGTAAAAAAGCCTAAATGGAAAGTGAACATGGATTTCTAAAAACATCCATGTCCAGGTTGCCTAATGCTGTCAATTGTCACTCCTATTGGTGACTACATATTTTTTTTTCCTAATTTATATATTGAAACTCAACCCTGTTGAAAATGTCTAATTCTATCCCTCACTTTATACTTTGCCTGATTTCGTAATGTTTCCATTGATATCTGCTTTTCTACATATTTTCCCCAGTTCAACATAGTGTCTGACTCTTCATATGTGCTGACATTTACATTCACTCTATAACCAAAAGTCTATTGCTAAAGAACTTTTGGTCCAAATCCTATACTCACTCGTCTTCCTAAACCTACCGACTATCTTCCTAATCCTACTGAATATCCCTTTTTGACTGGATGTTCTCTTCTAAATTCAATCATCCAATGTACAAGGTCCTATGCCATTGTATATCAAATTATCTGAGACATCTTTGCAGAACATAATTCAAAGCTAAGTATCCCAATCAAGGGCAAAACCCTCTGGGCTTCAAAGCATACCTAGATTTCTTTTTTCAAACTTATATTTCACCTCTATATTCTTGTAAATATTGTAGGTTCCCAATCCCATTATTCATCACACAGAATCATTCATCACCAAATCAAACCTGTTTTTAACCCCAATATACACTGTTCCCTCAAACATTTTACAGAAGAGCAGAAACAGAGGGGTTCTTACAATACAGGAAAGTTGGGGATCTTCCACCAGATGAGAACCTCAAATGTCCATGCACAAATGATACATGGAGAAGTTGTAGGCAGGTATGAAGCGCCTGAGAGAGCAAAAGTCATCTTCCATGGCAAACAACCTGGTCAGGATGAAGGGATGTGTCTGAATCTGCCTCTCTCTTCTTATTGTAGACAAGGTGGAACAATCCAGGCCTGAGTGGAGAGCTGTTCCCGGGTGCCAATGGTTGATATACATTCTACCTTATGAAAGTGTCACAGGAAGTATGGGAAACCTCCATCTTATGTAACCCTTGGAAGCAACTGTTAAGACAAAGTGGTTGCCAAGGCAGTGACCTCATTCAGTTCCAAAGAATGTGACATACCTCATTTCCTTGGTGATGGAACACTCTGAACTTGGTATCCAAGAAGCCAGGCACCCAGAGGCAGTCCCAGTCCCAGGCCCAGTGGGCTCACTTGTTTGGATTTACCAAGGACAGAGTCAGTTTTCTTGGTACCTAATGATGTGAGTATGGCCAAATGCCAGGAGAGCTCTGAAGAGGGACCTTTCCTGAGAAAACAGGTAGTGGCTAACCACTTTTTCCTGACATCTTCACAGAGTTGGTCAAGGAAACAAGATCTGAGAGAAGACAGGCCATTTCGGGGGAACATAGTATGGCCCACCAGTCAGAGGACACTCCGGATAGTCACAGACCTACTTGGGGGAAGGAGGTGCCTTTGTGGGAGTGGGTGTGTGTTTGTTGTTTTGTCTCATGTTCTGAGAATAGATCGAAAAGGCGGTTTGTTTGGTTTGGAGCAGACCGTTTCTAGTAAGTCATTTGACAAGGCGAGTGTTTCTGTTTATGTGTATCCCACTGTATCCGTTGTTGTAGACATTAGAAAAGAGAATGCATTAATGGATGTGTCCTGTCTAGTATAAATCTTCCCATAATTCATCCTGCCCAACATATGAATGGACTGCACCTTGTCTTATCGATGTGCAACACCTGCTATCTTTCTAAGTTGTTGTTTTCTTCCTGAATTTTGGCCACTCTCCAGGATAGGCTCAGGGATTTGTGTCCAAAATATGTACCACCTCCAAGCTCTGTGACATGGCCATGTACTGGATAGCTGAAGAGAATGGCGAGCATCTCAGAAAACTCAGATATCAGTGTGACAAGGAAAGTCTCAGTGCAGAAACCCTGCTTTGGGCCTTTTGCTTACTTATTGTTGTGTTGCACTGAATGTCAGGAAGGTCTTTGCCTCAGGCCACCCCTTTGTGAAGCTTGAAGAAAACAGTTTTCAAATGGAAATGAATGGGCCTCACCTGTGGCTCTTTGTTTAATTGCTTTGGAAAGGGATGTGTCTTTATCAGCCTCTTGGACCTGTGTGTGGCTGTGACTTAGATTCTCAGCACCTGATGGATCTTAAGAATGATCCCATGTTAGCTTCCAAAACCAAAATGGCAAAAAAATATCATTCATTGTGGATGAAGTCTCTTGCCTTCCTCTGTTAGGTTCCTGCACTCCAACAAATGAGAATAGGGATTCTTTGGATCAAATGAGTTCTTAAAGCCCTGCAGAGGTGCTTGTGTTTTCGCATGACTCTAAATCACCTAAAGAATCCATACCTAAAATCAGTAGGCCTCAAATTGGAGAAACACAGAAGTATTAACGGCAGGCTTATTTGTTCACTCCTGGTTCACAGCAACGGTGTCCAGGCTACCCTGACTTTAGGCAAATGAGGGGCAAACGAGCTGATTTTGGACACTGTCTTGGGCTGCGTTCCTCATGGAAACCTCCAGCCAGAGTTTAAGATGATTGACTATATGGAATAAGGTGAGGGCCATGTGGGAGTGTTTTGGTTTTAATGTTGGTCATTTGTGTGGCATTGGAAAAAATGACTGGTTCCACGTGGGCTTGAACTCTGGTGTGATTCCCCTTAAACACTGGGTTTTGGAACTGAACTCAGAGAAGCATTGCTATGAATTTTGTTGGGATTTTAAGAGGCCACGCATGAATGTCGCTCTTGGAAACTGAGACCTAGGCCCCGGGTAGATTTCCACAGAGGCCTGGGAATCTCAGCAAGGATATCACATGATTTTATTCTTAAAGAAATGGCAGCCATAGTTGAGAGTCAAAACACACATGCACCTCACATTGTAGACCTCAATGGGCCTGGACTAATGTGACCTTTTGTCCATTCTTTGGGAAGCCTTGCCTGTGAGATTTCTCCAGAGATTTCATTGAAATGAGCTTCCTCACCATTTAATCTTTGCTGAATGAATTGAAACCCACAGTGCCTCCAACTTCATGCTTGAAAAATGGCTAGATAAATACCATGGAATTTTTGAAATTCCTATGACCAGGTGGCACTGGAGAAACATTGGATGTCCTATTGCTGATCATGAGTATACCAGACAGTGCCTTGATTTACTGAGTTTCATGAAAATGGTGTAGAACAGAGATGCCAGTAAGTTGGAGCCTGCTGAGTAGTGGGTCTAGAGCAGTGCTGGGGAGGTGTTAGATAAAACATCCGTGGTAGGGCCATGTGGATTTACCATTGGATTCCAAATGGCTTGTAACTGACATGGTGCTGCCAGCAGACCCTTATATGTAAAGGCATCTTGTTATATGGAGAGTTTTAAGAGGAAAATTAAGAATCAGGTTGATATGGACAAGGGGGCAATGGGGTAAGCTGTGAGAGATAGAAGCCTAGTTGGTGCATTCTCTTGCAGACCCTGACCCACCACACGTGACAGAACTCCCTCCAGCACTGTGTCCCAGTTTAGCTGCTAGTATTTCGTGAAACAAATACCAAACTCACAGTGCAGCAGCCTAAAAACCACAAAAAGTGGAGGAGGACCAAATGGCTTCACAGTCCACACGGGGAGATGGGGAGACACTTAGTCCCCAGTGGCCTCAGTTTACCTATAAAGAGGGGATTCAGCACTGCTTCATCTTGTTCATTGGAAAATAAGAAACCATGTCCTCCAGGTCACATAGATGCAGACCCAGCTTTGATGGTCTCACTACAAAGGAAGCCAAATCTCATGAAAACAACATATATTTCAAGTGCGGAAGCTCAGAGGAAGTTTCTCAAAAAGTTTTTAGGCCAGCAGAGTTACATGTTTGTGGAGTGTTTACCATGTCCCTTACTTTTGGAAACTCCTAAACCACCTCCAAGGTTGTGAACTCCTGAGCATTTTCCATTCCAGATATGTATTCACTGATTGTGTAACTCTTCTCCTCTAATTGTGTCTTACTTGGGGTGAAGGTAATGTCAAGGCATTGTTTTGGATGAGAGCGGGAGGATATGTGTGCAGCATATATTTACATACACATTGGATTCATTTTCCAATTTTTCATTCGAAGTACTGAATCCCTGACACTAACCCATACCTAGTAGACTCAGACTACTCATCCTAATATAATGGGGAAAATTAACCCAACACAATAGAAATACAAGCACTTCAGAGGAGACATGTTCTATAGTTGGACTTGACATTTGCATTATATAAGGTAGGAGTTATACATCTAGTCAAATTTTAATTGAAATATTCTCCATGTGTTTTTAAACTTAACAAATATGTGAATACTTGTTTCCAATTTCTGTAGCCTATTCACACATGTATATTTATATGCATATATAGAATCCTACCAGGTATCACACGTACATTTTTGTAAGGTGGATGTCTTGGCAGATACAAATTGTGAGAAGTGTTCACTCCTCCTAAATGCTGTTGGAAATGAAAATTCAACCTATAAGAGAGCGTCCTAGAAGAACAACATTATACATAAACTCATGTTCAGAAACATAAATATTTTTGCATCTGTGGATGATATATATTTACTGATGAATTTCGATTGGCATTTATATTGGTACTTTTTAATGTCTGTGAGTGTTGTGTGTGTGTGTGTGTGTGTGTGTGTGTGTGTGTGTGTGTGTATAAATATAGATATAGATATACTCTCCAAAGTTTTCCAAATATGAAATATATGTGTCTAGTATACACTCTCTAAATTCATTCATGTTCATGTATGTGGATTTATAATCCACTTTTCAGAAGATTATAATCAGAAATATTCATCCACCTGAAATACATATTTGTTTCCTAGTAGTGACTACTAACTTCAGTGAAGGGTGCATACAAATCCTAATTATTCTACAGTATCTGACCCAGTCTAACATCAATGCAAGTAGACTCCTATGGGACATGATATGTAATTTGTCATTCATTTGTAATCGACACTGGTACATTATTGTTTCTTCAGTTTTTGCACATCATAGGATATACATTTCATCCACAAGTTCACAAATTAATAGGCATTTGTTTCAACATTAATCACTTCTTGCTTCAGAACACATGTATTGTCAGGGTTTCTTGACTGGTCTTTTCATGAGACTTCTTTCCAAACACATTATTTTGAATTTCCATAATCATTTTGAAGCAAAACTCACACACTCTTCATGATAAACCAAAACACTAATATTTCCATTAGATATATAACTGGTTGGAATGAATGATTGTATATCAATATACAATTTCCTTTTATTTTTCAGATATCAGTTCAATTCATTATTTAAAGTTCAAAAAAGTTATATTATTTATTCACAGTATGGTCTATTTGTGGTTTTTCTCTATGTTCCTAGAAACAGGGTACACCTATTTGTACCCCCAATTCTAATTTTAAATCTTCAATATATTGCTCCCAGAAATGGTGAAAGAAATACTCATGTCACCTCATTATCACAGTAATATTCTGGACAAAAAATGGAAAGGTCACACTTATGATTGTAAAAAAGCCTAAATGGAAATTGAACATGGATTTCTAAAAACATCCATGTCCAGGTTGCCTAATGCTGTCAATTGTCACTCCTATTGGTGACTACATATTTGTTTTTTTCTAATATATATTGAAACTCAACCCTGTTGAAAATGTCCAATTCTATCCCTCACTTTATACTTTGCCTGATTTCGTAATGTTTCCATTGATATCTGCTTTTCTACATATTTTCCCCAGTTCAACATAGTGTCTGACTCTTCATATGTGCTGACATTTACATTCACTCTATAACCAAAAGTCTATTGCTAAAGAACTTTTGGTCCAAATCCTATACTCACTCGTCTTCCTAAACCTACCGACTATCTTCCTAAACCTACTGAATATCCCTTTTTGACTGGATGTTCTCTTCTAAATTCAATCATCCAATGTACAAGGTCCTATGCCATTGTATATCAAATTATCTGAGACATCTTTGCAGAACATAATTCAAAGCTAAGTATCCCAATCAAGGGCAAAACCCTTCTGGGCTTCAAAGCATACCTAGATTTCTTTTTTCATACTTATATTTCAGGTCTATATTCTTGTAAATATTGTAGGTTCCCAATCCCATTATTCATCGCACAGAATCATTTGTCACCAAATCAAACCTGTTTTTAACCCCAAGTATGCACTGTTCCCTCAATCATTTTACAGAAGAGCAGGGACAGAGGGGTTCTTACAATACAGGAAAGTTGGGAATCTTCCACCAGATGAGAACCTCAAATGTCCATGCACAAATGATACCTGGAGAAGTTGTAGGCAGGTATGAAGCACCTGAGAGAGCAAAAGTCATCTTCCATGGCAAACAACCTGGTCAGGATGAAGGGATGTGTCTGAATCTGCCTCTCTCTTCTTATTGTAGACAAGGTGGAACGATCCAGGCCTGAGTGGAGAGCTGTTCCCGGGTGCCAATGGTTGATATACATTCTACCTTATGAAAGTGTCACAGGAAGTATGGGAAACCTCCATCTTATGTAACCCTTGGAAGCAACTGTTAGGACAAAGTGGTTGCCAAGGCAGTGACCTCATTCAGTTCCAAAGAATGTGACATACCTCATTTCCTTGGTGATGGAACTCTCTGAACTTGGTATCCAAGAAGCCAGGCACCCAGAGGCAGTCCCAGTCCCAAGCCCAGTGGGCTCACTTGTTTGGATTTACCAAGGACAGAGTCAGTTTTCTTGGTACCTAATGATGTGAGGATGGCCAAATGCCAGGAGAGCTCTGAAGATGGACCTTTCCTGAGAAAACAGGTAGTGGCTAACCACTTTTTCCTGACTTCTTCACAGAGTTGGTCAAGGAAACAAGATCTGAGAGAAGACAGGCCATTTCGGGGGAACATAGTATGGCCCACCAGTCAGAGGACACTCCGGATTCTCACAGACCTACTTGGGGGAAGGAGGTGCCTTTGTGGGAGTGGGTGTGTGTTTGTTGTTTTGTCTCATGTTCTGAGAATAGATCGAAAAGGCGGTTTGTTTGGTTTGGAGCAGACAGTTTCTAGTAAGTCATTTGACAAGGCGAGTGTTTCTGTTTATGTGTATCCCACTGTGTCCGTTGTTGTAGACATTAGAAAAGAGAATGCATTAATGGATGTGTCCTGTCTAGTATAAATCTTCCCTATAATTCATCCTGCCCAATATATGAATGGACTGCAGCTTGTCTTATCGATGTGCAACACCTGCTATCTTTCTAAGTTGTTGTTTTCTTCCTGAATTCTGGCCACTCTCCAGAATGGGCTCAGGGATTTGTGTCCAAAATATGTACCACCTCCAAGCTCTGTGACATGGCCATGTAAAGGATAGTTGAAGAGAATGGCGAGCATCTCAGAAAACTCAGATATCAGTGTGACCCGGAAAGTTTTAGTGCAGAAACACTGCTTTGGGCTTTTTGCTTACTTATTGTTGTGTTGCACTGAATGTCAGGAAGGTCTTTGCCTCAGGCCACCCCTTTGTGAAGCCTGAAGAAAACAGTTTTCAAATGGAAATGAATGGGCCTCACCTGTGGTTCTTTGCTTAATTGCTTTGGAAAGGGATGTGTCTTTTTCAGCCTCTTGGTCCTGTGTGTGGCTGTGACTTAGATTCTCAGCACCTGATGGATCTCAAGAATGATCCCATGTGAGCTTCCAAAACCAAAATGGCAAAAAATATCATTCATTGTGGATGAAGACTCTTGCCTTCCTCTGTTAGGTTCC
The DNA here is from genome assembly GCF_048772815.1 of Callospermophilus lateralis. Lineage (NCBI taxonomy): Eukaryota > Metazoa > Chordata > Mammalia > Rodentia > Sciuridae > Callospermophilus > Callospermophilus lateralis. The sequence continues at coordinate 316,305 of NW_027515635.1, forward strand.
TGCACTCCAACAAATATGAATAGGGATTCTGTGAGTCAAATGAGTTCTTCAAAGCCCTGCAGAGGTGCTTGTGTTTTCGCATGACTCTAAATCACCTAAAGAATCGATACCTAAAATCAGCAGCCCTCAAATTGGAGAAACATAGAAGTATTAACGGCAGGCTTATTTGTTCACTCCTGGTTCACAGCAACGGTGTCCAGGCTACCCTGACTTTAGGCAAATGAGGGGCAAACGAGCTGATTTTGGACACTGTCTTGGGCTGCACCCCTCATGGAAACCTCCAGCCAGAGTTTAAGATGATTGACTATATGGAATAAGGTGAGGGCCATGTGGGAGTGTTTTGGTTTTAATGTTGGTCATTTGTGTGGCATTGGAAAAAATGACTGGTTCCACGTGGGCTTGAACTCTGGAATGATTCCCCTTAAACACTGGGTTTTGGAACTGAACTCAGAGAAGCATTGCTCTGAATTTTGTTGGGATTTTAAGAGGCCACGCATGAAAGTCGCTCTTGGAAACTGAGACCTAGGCCCCGGGTAGATTTCCACAGAGGCCTGGGAATCTCAGCAAGGATATCACATGATTTTTTTCTTAAAGAAATGGCAACCATAGTTGAGAGTCAAAACACACATGCACCTCACATTGTAGACCTCAATGGGCCTGGACTAATGTGACCTTTTGTCCATTCTTTGGGAAGCCTTGCCTGTGAGATTTCTCCAGAGATTTCATTGAAATGAGCTTCCTCACCATTTAATCTTTGCTGAATGAATTGAAACCCACAGTGCCTCCAACTTCATGCTTGAAAAATGGCTAGATAAATACCATGGAATTTTTGAAATTCCTATGACCAGGTGGCACTGGAGAAACATTGGATGTCCTATTGCTGATCATGAGTATACCAGACAGTGCCTTGATTTACTGAGTTTCATGAAAATGGTGTAGAACAGAGATGCCAGTAAGTTGGAGCCTGCTGAGTAGTGGGTCTAGAGCAGTGCTGGGGAGGTGTTAGATAAAACATCCGTGGTAGGGCCATGTGGATTTACCATTGGATTCCAAATGGCTTGTAACTGACATGGTGCTGCCAGCAGACCCTTATATGTAAAGGCATCTTGTTATATGGAGAGTTTTAAGAGGAAAATTAAGAATCAGGTTGATATGGACAAGGGGGCAATGGGGTAAGCTGTGAGAGATAGAAGCCTAGTTGGTGCATTCTCTTGCAGACCCTGACCCACCACACGTGACAGAACTCCCTCCAGCACTGTGTCCCAGTTTAGCTGCTAGTATTTCGTGAAACAAATACCAAACTCACAGTGCAGCAGCCTAAAAACCACAAAAAGTGGAGGAGGACCAAATGGCTTCACAGTCCACACGGGGAGATGGGGAGACACTTAGTCCCCAGTGGCCTCAGTTTACCTATAAAGAGAGGATTCAGCACTGCTTCATCTTGTTCATTGGAAAATAAGAAACCATGTCCTCCAGGTCACATAGATGCAGACCCAGCTTTGATGGTCTCACTACAAAGGAAGCCAAATCTCATGAAAACAACATATATTTCAAGTGCGGAAGCTCAGAGGAAGTTTCTCAAAAAGTTTTTAGGCCAGCAGAGTTCCATGTTTGTGGAGTGTTTACCATGTCCCTTACTTTTAGAAACTCCTAAACCACCTCCAAGGTTGTGAACTCCTGAGCATTTTCCATTCCAGATATGTATTCACTGATTGTGTAACTCTTCTCCTCTAATTGTGTCTTACTTGGGGTGAAGGTAATGTCAAGGCATTGTTTTGGATGAGAGCGGGAGGATATGTGTGCAGCATATATTTACATACACATTGGATTCATTTTCCAATTTTTCATTTGAAGTACTGAATCCCTGACACTAACCCATACCTAGTAGACTCAGACTATTCATCCTAATATAATGGGGAAAATTAACCCAACACAATAGAAATACAAGCACTTCAGAGGAGACATGTTCTATAGTTGGACTTGACATTTGCATTATATAAGGTAGGAGTTATACATCTAGTCAAATTTTAATTGAAATATTCTCCATGTGTTTTTAAACTTAACAAATATGTGAATACTTGTTTCCAATTTCTGTAGCCTATTCACACATGTATATTTATATGCATATATAGAATCCTACCAGGTATCACACGTACATTTTTGTAAGGTGGATGTCTTGGCAGATACAAATTGTGAGAAGTGTTCACTCCTCCTAAATGCTGTTGGAAATGAAAATTCAACCTATAAGAGAGCGTCCTAGAAGAACAACATTATACATAAACTCATGTTCAGAAACATAAATATTTTTGCATCTGTGGATGATATATATTTACTGATGAATTTTGATTGGCATTTATATTGGTACTTTTTAATGTCTGTGAGTGTTGTGTGTGTGTGTGTGTGTGTGTGTGTGTGTGTGTGTGTGTATAGATATAGATATAGATATACTCTCCAAAGTTTTCCAAATATGAAATATATGTGTCTAGTATACACTCTCTAAATTCATTCATGTTCATGTATGTGGATTTATAATCCACTTTTCAGAAGATGATAATCAGAAATATTCATCCACCTGAAATACATATTTGTTTCCTAGTACTGACTACTAACTTCAGTGAAGGGTGCATACAAATCCTAATTACTCTACAGTAACTGACCCAGTCTAACATCAATGCAAGAAGACTCCTATGGGACATGATATGTAATTTGTCATTCATTTGTATTCGACACTGGTACATTATTGTTTCTTCAGTTTTTGCATATCATAGGATATACATAGCATCCACATGTTCACAAATTAATAGGCATTTGTTTCAACATTAATCACTTCTTGCTTCAGAACACATGCATTGTCAGGGTTTCTTGACTGGTCTTTTCATCAGACTTCTTTCCAAACACATAATTTTGAATTTCCATAATCATTTTGAAGCAAAACTCACACACTCTTCATGATAAACCAAAACACTAATATTTCCAATAGATATATAACTGGTTGGAGTGAATGATTGTATATCAATATACGATTTCCTTTAATTTTTCAGATATCAGTTCAATTCATTATTTAAAGTTGAAAAAATTATATTATTTATTCACAGTGTGGTCTATTCATGCTTTTTTTCTATGTTCATAGAAACAGGGTACACCTCTTTGTACCCCGATTCTAATATTACATCTTCAATATATTGCTCCCAGAAATGGTGAAAGAAATACTCATGTCACCTCATTATCACAGTAATATTCTGGACAAAAAATGGAAAGGTCACACTTATGATTGTACCAAAGTCTAAATGGAAAGTGAACATGGATTTCTAAAAACATCCATATCCAGGTTGCCTAATGCTGTCAATTGTCAATCCTATTGGTGACTACATATTTGTTTTTTCCTATTTATATATTCAAACTCAACACTGTTGAAAATGTCTAATTCTATCCCTCACTTTATACTTTGCCTGATTTTGTAATGTTTCTATTGATATCTGCTTTTCTACATATTTTCCCCAGTTCAACATAGTGACTGACTCTTCATATGTGCTGACATTTACATTCACTCTATAACCAAAAGTCTATTGCTAAAGAACTTTTGGTCCAAATCCTGTACTCACTCTTCTTCCTAAACCTACCGACTATCTTCCTAATCCTACTGAATATCCCTTTTTGACCGGATGTTCTCTTCTAAATTCTATCATCCAATGTACAACGTCCTATGCCATTGTAATTCGAATTATCTGAGACATCTTTGCAGAACATAATTCAAAGCTAATTATCCCAATCAAGGGCAAAACCCTTCTGGGCTTCAAAGCATACCTAGATTTTTGTTTTCATACTTATATTTCACCTCTATATTCTTGTAAATATTGCAGGTTCCCAATGCCATTATTCATCCCACAGAATCATTCGTCACCAAATCAAACCTGTTTTTAACCCCAAGTATACACTGTTCCCTCAATCATTTTACAGAAGAGCAGGGACAGAGGGGTTCTTACAATACAGGAAAGTTGGGGATCTTCCACCAGATGAGAACCTCAAATGTCCATGCACAAATGATACCTGGAGAAGTTGTAGGCAGGTATGAAGCACCTGAGAGAGCAAAAGTCATCTTCCATGGCAAACAACCTGGTCAGGATGAAGGGATGTGTCTGAATCTGCCTCTCTCTTCTTACTGTAGACAAGGTGGAACAATCCAGGCCTGAGTGGAGAGCTGTTCCAGGGTGCCAATGGTTGATATACATTCTACCTTATGAAAGTGTCACAGGAAGTAGGGGAAACCTCCATCTTATGTAACCCTTGGAAGCAACCGTTAGGACAAAGTGGTTGCCAAGGCAGTGACCTCATTCAGTTCCAAAGAATGTGACATACCTCATTTCCTTGGTGATGGAACTCTCTGAACTTGGTATCCAAGAAGCCAGGCACCCAGAGGCAGTCCCAGTCCCAGGCCCAGTGGGCTCACTTGTTTGGATTTACCAAGGACACAGTCAGTTTTCTTGGTACCTAATGATGTGAGGATGGCCAAATGCAAGGAGAGCTATGAATATGGACCTTTCCTGAGAAAACAGGTAGTGGCTAACCACTTTTTCCTGACATCTTCACAGAGTTGGTCAAGGAAACATGATCTGAGAGAAGACAGGCCATGTCGAGGGAACATAGTATGGCCCACCAGTCAGAGGATACTTCGGATAGTCAAAGACCTACTTGGGGGCAGGAGGTGCCTTGTGGGAGTGGGTGTGGGTTTGTTGTTTTGTCTCATGTTCTGAGAATAGATAGGAAAGGCGTTTTGTTTGGTTTGGAGTGGACAGTTTCTAGTAAGTCATTTGACACGGCGAGTGTTTCTGTTTCTGTGTATCCCACTGTGTCCGTTGTTGTAGACATTAGAAAAGAGAATGCATTAATGGATGTGTCCTGTCTAGTATAAATCTTCCCTATAATTCATCCTGCCCAATATATGAATGGACTGCAGCTTGTCTTATCGATGTGCAACACCTGCTATCTTTCTAAGTTGTTGTTTTCTTCCTGAATTCTGGCCACTCTCCAGAATGGGCTCAGGGATTTGTGTCCAAAATATGTACCACCTACAAGCTCTGTGACATGGCCATGTAAAGGATAGTTGAAGAGAATGGCGAGCATCTCAGAAAACTCAGATATCAGTGTGACCAGGAAAGTCTCAGTGCAGAAACACTGCTTTGGGCTTTTTGCTTACTTATTGTTGTGTTGCACTGAATGTCAGGAAGGTCTTTGCCTCAGGCCACCCCTTTGTGAAGCCTGAAGAAAACAGTTTTCAAATGGAAATGAATGGGCCTCACCTGTGGTTCTTTGCTTAATTGCTTTGGAAAGGGATGTGTCTTTATCAGCCTCTTGGTCCTGTGTGTGGCTGTGACTTAGATTCTCAGCACCTGATGGATCTTAAGAATGATCCCATGTGAGCTTCCAAAACTAAATGGCAAAAAATATCATTCATTGTGGATGAAAACTCTTGCCTTCCTCTGTTAGGTTCCTGCACTCCAACAAATATGAATAGGGATTATTTAGGTCAAATGAGTTCTTCAAGCCCTGCAGAGGTGCTTGTGTTTTCCCATGACTCTAAATCACCTAAAGAATCGATACCTAAAATCAGCAGCCCTCAAATTGGAGAAACATAGAAGTATTAACGGCAGGCTTATTTGTTCACTCCTGGTTCACAGCAACGGTGTCCAGGCTACCCTGACTTTAGGCAAATGAGGGGCAAACGAGCTGATTTTGGACACTGTCTTGGGCTGCACCCCTCATGGAAACCTCCAGCCAGAGTTTAAGATGATTGACTATATGGAATAAGGTGAGGGCCATGTGGGAGTGTTTTGGTTTTAATGTTGGTCATTTGTGTGGCATTGGAAAAAATGACTGGTTCCACGTGGGCTTGAACTCTGGTGTGATTCCCCTTAAACACTGGGTTTTGGAACTGAAAGTCAAGGAAGCATTGCTATGAATTTTGTTGGGATTTTAGAGGTCACGCATGAAAGTCGCTCTTGGAAACTGAGACCTAGGCCCCGGGTAGATTTCCACAGAGGCCTGGGAATCTCAGCAAGGATATCACATGATTTTATTCTTAAAGAAATGGCAGCCATAGTTGAGAGTCAAAACACACATGCACCTCACATTGTAGACCTCAATGGGCCTGGCCTAATGTGACGTTTTGTCCATTCTTTGGGAAGCCTTGCCTGTGAGATTTCTCCAGAGATTTCATTGAAATGAGCTTCCTCACCATTTAATCTTTGCTGAATGAATTGAAACCCACAGTGCCTCCAACTTCATGCTTGAAAAATGGCTAGATAAATACCATGAAATTTTTGAAATTCCTATGACCAGGTGGCACTGGAGAAACATTGGATGTCCTATTGCTGATCATGAGTATACCAGACAGTGCCTTGATTTACTGAGTTTCATGAAAATGGTGTAGAACAGAGATGCCAGTAAGTTGGAGCCTGCTGAGTAGTGGGTCTAGAGCAGTGCTGGGGAGGTGTTTGATAAAACATCCGTGGTAGGGCCATGTGGATCTACCATTGGATTCCAAATGGCTTGTAACTGACATGGTGCTGCCAGCAGACCCTTATATGTAAAGGCATCTTGTTATATGGAGAGTTTTAAGAGGAAAATTAAGAATCAGGTTGATATGGACAAGGGGGCAATGGGGCAAGCTGTGAGAGATAGAAGCCTAGTTGGTGCATTCTCTTGCAGACCCTGACCCACCACACGTGACAGAACTCCCTCCAGCACGGTGTCCCAGTTTAGCTGCTAGTATTTCGTGAAACAACTACCAAACTCACAGTGCAGCAGCCTAAACACCACAAAAAGTGGAGGAGGACCAAATTGCTTCACAGTCCACACGGGGAGACACTTAGTCCCCAGTGGCCTCAGTTTACTTACAAAGAGAGGATTCAGCACTGCTTCATCTTGTTCATTGGAAAATAAGAAACCATGTCCTCCAGGTCACATAGATGTAGACCCAGCTTTGATGGTCTCACTACAAAGGAAGCCAAATCTCCTGAAAACAACATATATTTCAAGTGCGGAAGCTCAGAGGCAGTTTCTCAAAAAGTTTTTAGGCCAGCAGAGCTCCATATTTGTGGAGTGTTTACCCTGTCCCTTAGTTTTGGAAACTGCTCTACCACCTCCAAGGTTGTGAACTCCTGAGCATTTTCCATTCCAGATATGTATTCACTGATTTTGTAACACTTCTCCTCTAATTGTGTCTTACTTGGGGTGAAGGTAATGTCAAGTCATTGTTCTGGATAAGAGCGTGAGGATATTTGTGCAGCATATATTTACATACACATTGGATTCATTTTCCAATTTTCCATTCGAAGTATTGAATCCCTGACAATAACCCATACCTAGTAGACTCAGACTATTCATCCTAATATAATGGGGAAATTTAACCCAACACAATAGAAATACAAGCACTTCAGAGGAGACATGTTGTATAGTTGGACTTGACATTTGCATTATATAAGGTAGGAGTTATAAATCTCGTCAAATTTTAATTGAAATATTCTCCATCTCTTTTTAAACTTAACAAATATGTGAATTCTTGTTTCCCTTTTCTGTAGCCTATTCACACATGTATATTTATATGCATATATAGAATCCTACCAGGTATCACACATACATTTTTGTGAGGTGGCTGTCTTGGCAGATACAAATTGTGAGAAGTGTTCACTCCTCCTAAATTCTGTTGGAAATGAAAATTCAACCTATAGGAGAGCGTCCTATTAGAAAAACATTATATATAAACTCATGTTTAGTAAAATAAATATTTTTTGCATTTGTGGATGATATATATTTACTGATGAATTTCGATTGGCATTTATATTGGTACTTTTTAATGTCTGTGAGTGTTGTGTGTGTGTGTGTGTGTGTGTGTGTGTGTGTGTATATATATATAGATATAGATATAGATATACATATACATATATAGATATAAATATAGATATACTCTCCAAATTTTTCAAAGTATGAAATATATGTGTCTTATTTTGCACTTCCTAAATTTTTCATATTCATGAATGTGGATTTATAATTATCTTTTCACAAGATTATTCTCAGAAACATTCATATACCCTACGAGACTCTTACCACTAATACTAATATAATGGAGAAAAAGAACCCAAACAGAATAGATACAAGCATTTCAGAAGAGACATGGTGTATAGTTGGACTTGCCTTTTGCATAATATAAGGTAGGAGTTATAAATCTATTCAATTTATTGAAATAATTTTCCATGCGTTATTTTTTTTGACACAACACAAAATTTAATCTTTGAGAAATAAATAAAATTGACACTTCCTTAACCAAGCTAATGAAGAAAAAAAACCTCAAATTACTAAAATTAAGGATCATAAAGGAACTTTTACAGAGTACACAACTAAAATACAGAGAATAATTGAAAACTAATTTGAAAATTTATAGTCTAATAAATTAAAATACCATGATGACATCAATAAAATTTTAGAGATATACCCAAACTTAATTAGTAGGACGTGAACAATTTAAACAAATCAATTTCAAGCAATGAAATAGAAGTTGCTGTCAACAGCCTACCAATCAAGCAAAGCCCAGGAACAGACAGATTCTCAGCCATGTTCTACAAGACCTTCAAAGAAGCATTCATCACAATACTCCTCAAATTATTCCATAAAATAGAAAAGGATGGAACTCCTCCAAACTCATTCCATGAGGCTATTATCACTCACATACCAAAATCAGACAAAGACACATCAAGGAAAGAAATCTTCAGAGCAATATTCCTGACAAAGATATATACAAAAATTCTCAATAAAATTCTTTTTTTTAAGCCAAAGTTAATCAAAAGGGATAAAGAGGGACACTACACACTATTCCATGTGTTTTTAAAGTTAAGAAATATATGAATTCCTGTCTCACTTTCTCTGTAGCCTATTAAGCACATGTATTTTTATATGCACAAATAGAATCCTACCTGGTTTCACACGTACATTCTTGTAAGGTGGCTGACTTGGCAGATACTATTTGTGAGAAGAGATCACTCCTCCTAAACGCTGTTGGTACAGAAAATTCAACCCATGGGTGAGCTTCCTAGATGAACAACATTATACATACATCCATGTTCAGTAAAATGAATATTTTGGGATATGCGGATGAGTTATTTTTCATGATGAATTTCGATTGACATATATATTGCGACATTATAATGTGTGTGTGTTTGTCTCTCTCTCTCTCTCTCTCTCTCTCTCTCTCTATATATATATATATATATATATATATATATATATATATATATATATAGTCTCCAGATTTTCCAAAATATGAAATATATGTCTTCTTATACACCACCTGAATTCATTCATATTCATATATGTGGATTTATAATCAACTTTTAACAAGTTTATTCTCAGAAATATACATCCACTGAAATACATATTTGTTTCCTAGTACTGAAAACTAAATTCAGGGAAGGGTTCTTACAAATCCTAATATTTCTAGACTAACTGACCAAGTTTAACATCAATGCAAATACATTCCTATTGGATATGATGTGTTTTTTAAAGTTCATTTTTATTCAAACTTGGTGCGTTATTATTTATTCAGTTTATGGACATCATAAAATATATCCTTTCATTCACAAGTTCACAAATTTATAAATATTTGGTTTACTTTCAATCACTTCCTCCTTTGGAACACATATATTCCTCTATGTTTCTTGACTGGTCTTTTCACTAGACTTCTTTCTAAACACATTATTTTCGATTCCATTATCATTTTTGAAGCAAAACTCACACACTATTCATGATAAACGGTAACCCTAATAATACCATTAGATATATAACTTGTTGGAATGAATGTACATATATCAATATATGATTTCGTCTATATTTTCAGATATTAAAACAATCCATTATGGAAATTTGGAACCAGTCACATAATTTTTTCACAGTATGGTCTATTAATGCATCATCTCTATATTCATCAACACAGGGTAAACCTCTTAGTATCCCCAGTACTAATTTATATGTTTTCAAAATATTGCTCCCAGAAAAGGTGGAAGAAATACTCATGTCACCTGATCTACATATACATATTATCACAGTAATATTCTGGACACAAAATGCAAAGGTCACCATTATGATTGCAATAAAGCCTCAATGGAATGTGAACATGGATTACTAAAAACATCCATGTCCAGTTTGCCTAATGCTCTCAAATGTCAATCCAATTGGTGACTACATTTTTGTTTCTTTTTAAGATTATGTATTCAACCTCAACCCTGTTGAAAATGTCAAATCTTATCACTCACGTTATACTTTGCCTGATTTCCTAATGTCTCTATTGATGTCTGCCTTCCTACATATTTTTCCCAGTTCATCATTGTGCCCAACTTTTCACATATGGTGCCATTTATATTCACTCTCTAACCGAAACCTATTGCTAAAGAACTTTTGGTCCAAATCCTAGACTCACTCTTCCTCCTAAACCTACTGACTATCTTTCTAATCCTACACACTATCCCTTTTTCACTGGATGTTCTCTTCTACATTCAATCATCTGAGGTACAGGGTCTTATTCCATTGTATATCGATTTGCATCGACCTCGGTGCAAAACATTACTCAAGCTAAGGATCCCAATCAAGAGCCCAAATCCTTCTGGGCTTCAAATATTACCTAGATTTCTGTTTTCATACTTATATTTTACCTCTATATTCTTATAAATATTGCTGGTTCCCAATACCATTATTCATCCAGCAGAATGATTCCTAAGCCAAATGGAACATGCTATTAACCCTAACCATACAATATTCCCTCAATCTCACTTTACAGAAGAGCAGGGATAAAGTTGATATTACAATACAGGAAGTTAGGAGATCTTCCACCTGCTGAGTACCTCAAAATCCATGCAGAAATAATCCCTGGAGAAGATGTAGGCAGCTATGAAAGACCTGAGAGAACAAAAGTCATATTCCATGGCAAACAACATGGTCAGGATAAAAGGATGTGTCTGAGTCAGCCTCTCTATTCTTAATGCAGGGAAGATGGACCAAAGCAGGCCTGTGTAGAGAGCTGTTCCCAGGTGACTATGGTTTCTATACCATTCTAACATGTGAAAGTATCACAGGAAGTAGGGCAGCCTCCATGTCAGGAGACACTAGGATGCAACTGTTAGGACAAAGTAGTGGCCAAGACAGGGACCTCATTTATTTCCTGAAGGTAGTGACCTCACCTCATTTCCTTGGCGATGGAACTCTCTGAATTTTGTGATCCAGGAAGCCAGGCACCAGAGCCAGTCCAAGTCCCAGTCGCAGTGGGCTCACTTGTTTGGATTTACTAAGGACAGAGTCAGTCTTTCTTGGTACCTACTGATGTAAGGGTTGCCAAATACTAAGAAAGCTCTGAAGAGGGGTCTTTCCTGAGAGGACAGGAATTGGCTCACCACTGCCTCCTGACAACTTCACAGAGTTGACCAAGGAGACCAGATCTGAGACAGAAAGGCCATTTGTGGGGAACATCATATGGCCTACCAGTCAGAGGACACTCCAGATAGTGACAGACCTACTTGGGGGAAGGAGTTGCATTTGTGGGTGTTGGTTTGTGTTTGTGGTTTTTTTCCATGTTCTGAGAATAGGTAAAAAAGGAGGTTTGTTTGGATTGGAGTGGACTGTTTCCAGTAAGTCATTTGACAAGGAGACTGTTTCTATGTCCATGTATCCCACTGTGTTTTTCTTTGTGGATATTAGAAAAAAATAGCTCATTGGGTGTGTCCTGTCTAGTAGAAAGCTTCCCAGCATGCATCCTTTCCAATTAATGAATGGACTGAGGCTTGCCTTATCCATGGGCAACACCTGCTATCTACCTAATTTTCCATTTTTTCATGAATTCTGGCCACTCTCAAGATTAGTATCATGTATTTTTGTACAAGATATGTACCACCTCCAAGCTCTGTGACATGGCCATGTACTGGATAGCTGAAGGGAATGGCGAGCAACTCAGAAAACTCACATATTAGAGTAACAAGGAAAGTCTCCGTGGAGAAACCCTGCTTGGGGCCTTTTGATTACCTATTGTTCTGTTGCTCTGAATGTCAGAAAGGTCTTTGCCTCAGGCCACCCCTTTGTGAAGCCTGAAGAAAACAGTTTTCAAATGGAAATGAATGGGCATCACCTGTGGCTCTTTGCTTCATTGCTTTGGAAATGGATGTATCTGAATCAGCCTCTTGGCCCTGTGTGAGCCTGTGGTTTAGATTTTCAGCACCTGATGAATCTAAAGAAAGATCCCATGTGGGCATCCAAAACCTAAATGGAAAAAAGATCAGTCATTGTGGATGAAGCCTCTCGACTTCCTCTGTAAGATTCCTGACCTCCATCAAGTGAGAATAGGGATCATTTGTGCCAAATAAGTTCTTCAAAGGGCTGCAGAGGGGAGACACTAGGTGCTTGGGTTTTCTTGTAACTCCAATTCACACTAAAAATCTATACCCCACAGTCAGTAGGCCTCAAATTTGAGAAGTGGAGTAGTATTAACGGCAGGCCTATTTGATCACTTCTGGTTCACACTAAGGTTGTCCAGGCCACCCTGAGTTTAGGCAAATGAGGGACAAGGGAGATTATTTTTGACACTGTCTTGGGCTGTGCCCCTCATGGAAACCTCCAGCTAGAGGTTATGATTAGTGTCTATATAAAAAGATGAAGAGGGCCATGTGAGAGTGTTTTGGTTTTAATTGTCATCATTTGTGTGGCAATTTGAAGAGATGCCTGGGTCCACCTGGGCTTGAACTCTGTTGTGATTCCCCTTAGAGACTGAGTTGTGTAACTGACCTCAGAGAAGTATTGCCATGAATTGTGTTGAGATTTCAGGAGGCCACACATGAGATTCACCATTGGAATCTGAGATCTTGGCCCAGGGTGACTTTACACAGAGCACTGGGAATCTAAGCCAGGATATCACAAGATTTTATTCTGAAAGATTCCAGCCATAGTTAAAACACCAACAGGGAATCTTTAGATCACTTATAAGCAAATTAAAAAACAAAATTTTTTAACAAGAGTAAAAATACTTAGTTAATGTAATGCTACCCTGAATTTTTTGGGTGAGTTTTACTTTATATTCCCTGTTTGAGATCCTAGTAAACTTGAGAGAAAAAAAAAAAAAGAAAAAAACAAAACTTTTGAACATAACTTTAAATGAAATAAAATCTGACCTACTGCTTTCGTAGTCATTCTCACATGTAGTAAGATGGGACACAGAGCCTTATCTCAGGTAAGACAAGGCTCTTTATAAATCATAAGTGTTTTAGTTCTAAAGCTGATCTTCGTTTTTTAATATCCTTTTACAAAGTTTACATAAATTGTTTGAGGTCACATGAACATTAGCTAACACCATATAATATCACTTTTGAAACATGAATTAAAGAATGGCTGAATGTTTTTAACATTCAAATAGATTAGGCTCTCATTAATTTAAAAATACATTTAAATTGTTGCACAATGTAAAGTGTAACATAAAACTTTACATATCTTATTGATAACAGGTAAATAAATCCCCAATATATATTTTATTTACCATACAACTTCAGAACACCAGCTTGATATAATGCTCTTTTAATGTTTCTACCTTATCGAGTTGTATAACTGGAAGATATGAGCACATTAATAGCATCACAGTTACATTGATGTTTCTACATTAACCAAGTTTATCTTTTAAAGAAATGGCAGTACAGTGCTCTAAAATAACAGTTCTGTTTTAAACAGTTGTTTAATTTTTATGGTTGCTTGCTCTGGAAAAAATAAGACTTAATAAACACAATGTTATGAGTAATCTTATGTTTTAAGAAATTTTTGTCTCTTTAACACATGACTAATTTTTACAATCTTACACAGACTTTAGTAGAAAGTCTGTATAAGATTGTAAACATTTTATACAGATTTTGTACTAAAAATTGATAGACCTTAGTATATCAATCAGATATCAAACAAAAACACTCATGAATGAGTAAATCCAAATGAAATTTACTTTACTTTTTAATCAAAATATTAGACAAATGTATTGAACAGTGTAAACCATTTTTTGGTTGAAGGAAAAGTCCTAGAACAAAGTCATATAGACCTTTGGTAGACAATAATATTTTATTAGATTTTTGAACACCTAGAAAAACTTATAGGCATAAATTTGAAGACATTTATATTTATCTGTTTATCCAATCTAAATTGAAACATTTAAACCACGTGAATTAAAGATCTGTGGTTCACTTTTTAAAATTTGTTTTTATGAGCGCTTTTTTATATGAGTGCTCCTTATATATGTTAATTTGTGTATCATTTGAATGATATACGGACATATGTGTATATATATATATATATATATATATAGAGAGAGAGAGAGAGAGAGAGAGAGACATAAAACACATAACAAAAGTGTGCACACCTAATAATAGTGAAGGCCTTGTAGCTTTTCACAGGTGAAATCACCATTGCAATGTTTTTAAAACTCCACAGTTGGTCAAAGATAAAACTGATCAGAAAAACATTAACCTAGGTCTGTAGGATCAAAATCATAAACTCAAAAAAAAAAAAGAATCTAAGAAAAAATTATGAGTCCTAGAAAAAATGACTGGCCGGTAATTAGTAAATACCATACAATTTACCATTTTTTTCCCTTAGGCCTCAGATCAGTCTCCTACTGAGCTTACAGGAGACTTTCATTTGCATTTCAACAGAATTCCTGGCTGAGGTCTGGAAGGAGCAGGAAAAAACTGCTATTCTGAGCAGACACCTCAGGCCTAAGGCATTTTAACCATAATTTTCTGGTTAGGATGTTGAAAATTATGCTACAAGTTTAAGATACAATTCACAAAATTTTATATCTTTACATCTTGTTTTGTCAACAGATATCATACTATGATTTACTATCCTTGTCCAAATTAATGCACTGGTAAACACAGTGACATTTTCCCAGGCTACCCAATTCAGAATTGGAGAAAAAAAGACTGCATGATTGGGAAGTTTCTTGCCAACTTGGAAGTAGAGTTCTTTAGTTTTCCATCCTAAGTATTTAAGTTCTCTGGCATGAATTATCTGAAATCAAAAACTAAACAATTACCTAAACCCGACTTTTAACTGCAATATTGTGCAATGCTTCAAAAAACGCATTCAGATACCAGATTTTTACAATAAAACATCATCATTTAGACACACATTCAGCTAAGATCATTCTCAAGAAACAATTTATAATATAAACACATTATTGCACATGTCTTAAAGTGCCAAAAACAAAGGCACAAGACAGACAGAAAGGAACTCCAGAATATGGCTGACAGACAGAAGCCTTTAAAACAGAGCAGATAAGAGAAAAATCTCCTGCACCAGTGGCACCACAGATGTCCCCACAAGGGGACCAGATGTTTTCACAGAGAAGCTACCTGAAATGTAAAATCAAGGGTCTCCATGGTGACTTTACTGCATTTAGTGTCCCCTTTTTATTTTTCTCTTTTAAAAGAAGACAGAGGTGTCATAATTCTTACAGTGCAGGGAAGGAAGGAGGGAATTCCCTGAAGCAACAGGGCTTTGGCAGTTGCTGGGGTCCCTCAGTCCCTCCTTTTACTTACAGGATTAGCTCTTCTGTTTTGGGTCCACTCCAAGCATGCACCATCTCCTAACATTTCAGTCGTCAGCTCTCAAAAAGTTCTGGGACGGGGCCGGGTATCAAAATTTGTAACTTAAAGTTCGGTTTCTGACCCTGAAGCAAATTAATGCTAATTTAATAATGAGGACAGGGTTTTGAGAAAAAGAAAATGGAGGTTTATTGCTTTGCTAACAAAGGAAAAACAAGGGGACTCTGCCAAAAGGTTGTGACTCTCATGATCTGGAGGGACAAGGGATTTTAAAGAGTTTCACTTGTTAACCTGGGGTATACTCAGTTCTTCGTTCCCCAGCAGGCATTGCCCTGTGCAGTGGGTGTGCTCCAGGCAGCCAGCTAGGGGCTTCTTTCTTCCTGCTTAACAAAGGTGGGTAAAGTTCATCACAGTTCCTTAAAACACAGTCAAAAGGGTGTCAGGCTTTACTTGCTTTGTTACCCTTTTTCACGTCCAATATCCTTAAAATTTTACCACAGAAATCAACAAAAAAACGCACAAAAAAAACAACAAAAAACATATAGACCACAGAATAAAACACAGAAAAACAGAATCCCTGGTGCCGAAACAGAAAAACAGAGGAGCAATGCAACATCTTGCTAAAGCTCCAGGGTAGGAGCGTGTGTGTGCCCATCGGCACCTCTCTACCCTTCCAGAGGAATTCCCTACAGAACAGAACAGAGGACAGCATGATTCTCATTACTGTCCTGGACAGGAGTGTATGTGAGGCTCCCCAGTCCACCTCTCTGTCATCAGAAGAGATCTCCCTTAACCAGATATCAGATGTTATAAAGGCGCCACTTACCTATGGAGGCCTCCTCCACCAGGGCTTGATAATAGTTTTAGTGTGGTGGTTCACTGCAGTGCTCCCCAGACTGACGGCTCACTCCAAGGCCTTGGAACATCTCAAGTTGTGCACCTCCTAGAGTGGTTCTCCAGCCCAGTGCCCTGGAGGGAAGGCCAGCTTCAGAATTTTCAGCAGTCTGGTTTTATGATCTGCTCGGGCAGGGTCATCTCACTGGGGAACTCCAAAATTTTGGACTAGGATGCAAGAAAAGACCACTGACTCCAATTAAAATCAAATTAAGGCAAGCTTATTATTTCAACAGGCTGGGCTGCCTCTCCTTCCCAAAATGGCGGGAACAAGACAGCAACCCCACCTTTCCTACAGCCCAGCTATATAGCCCAGAAAGTTACACAAACGGGTGGTTACAGATAACAAAACTTTGAAAGCATCACACTAATGGTAGTTTACATTTTTTTTTTTTTGCTGGCCCCAATATCAGAAATAATGAGGACCATTAGGGCCTCAGAGAGGGTTGTTGTCTGGCCAGGGAAGGCCAATATTTATGAGGTGTCACTAAAGTTTCAGAAAGTACTGTTATCTGGTCAGAGAGCCAGGTGTGGATGAGTTCAAGGCACGGGCAGGCGTTCCAAGCAGGTTCAGAATTTGCAGTAATTTAGAGTAAAGCCAAAATTATCTTTTCACGGCTTTGTGGCAAGATGGTTCCCAATTTTAATAAAAAATCAGGTTGGGTCTATCAAGCCTCTCCCTTACTTTTGGAAACTCTTCTGCAAACTCCAATGTTGTGAACTCCCGAGCATTTTAATTCCAGATATGTATTCACAGAATTTCTAACTCTTCTATTCCAATTGTGTCTTTCTTGGGGCGAAGGTAATATCAAGTCATTGTTCTGGATGAGAGTGGAAATATTTTTGTGTAGCACATATTTGCATACACATTTAGGAGATCACTCCTCCTAAACACTGTTGGAACAGAAAATTCAAACTATGGGGGAGCTTCTTAGTTGAACAACATTATTCATGAATCCAAGTTCATTAAACAAATAGTTTTGGATCAGTGGATGATATATATTTCAAGATGAATTTCAATTGGCATATACTATGCTACATTTTAATGTCTGTGTGTGTTTTTTGTTTATAATGTTTTGCGATTTATATGGATTTAAAATCAAGTTTCCACAAGATTATTCTCAGAATATTCATCCACCTGAAATACATATTTGTTTCCTAGTACTGAAAACTAACTTCAGTAAATGGTGCATAAAAATCCTAATATGTCTACAGTAACTGACCCAGATTAATATCAATGCAAGTAGATTCCTAGGGGACATGATGTGTATTTTGATGTTCATTTTTATTCAACACTGCTACATTACTATTTCTGCAGCTTATGCACATCATACTGTATATATTTCATTCAAAAGTTCGCAAATTTATATGCATGTGTTTCACATTCAATCACTTCCTGCTTCAGAACACATGAATTCCTCCAGGTTTCTTGACTATTCTTTTCATGATACTTCTTTCCAAACACATTATTTTTGATTTCCATAATCACGTTTGAAGCAAAACTCACACACTTTTCAGGATAAAATATAACCCTAATATTACCATTAGATGTATAAGTGGTTGGAATGAATGATTGCATATCAATATGAGATTTCTTTTATATTTTCAGATATCAATTCAATCCATTATTTAAAGTGGAACCAGTTATATTATTTATACACAGTATGGTCTATTCATATATAATCTGCATATTCATAGACACAGGGTACACCTATTTGTACCCCAAATACTAAATTATACGTCTACAAAACATTGCTCCAGAAACGGTGGAAGAAATATTCATGTCACCTGATCTACACATACATTTTATCACAATAATATTCTGGACACAAAATGCAATGGTCACACTTATGATTTTAAAAAAGCCTAAATGGAAAGTGAACATGGATTACAAAAAAACATCCAAGTCCTGGTTACCTAATGCTCTCGAATTCAATCCTATTTGTGACAACATATTTGTTTCTTCCTAAGATTATATATTCAAACTCAACCCTGTTGAAAATGTCTAAACCAATTACACACTTTATACTTTTGCTGATTTCCTAATGTCTCTATTTATGTCTGCTTTCCTACATATTTTCCCCTGTTCATCATTGTGACTGACTCTTCACATGTGCTGACATTTACATTCACTCTCTACCCGAAACCCTATTTGTAAAGAACTTTTGGTCCAAATCCTATACTCACTCTTCTTTATAAACCTGCTGACTACCTTGGTAATCCTACGGACTATTCCTTTATGACTAGATGTTCTGTTTGTTATTCAATCATCCGAGGTACAAGATCCAATTTCATTGTATATTGACTTATCTGAGACATCTGTGCAGAATATAATTCAAAGCTAAGTATCCCACTCAAGGGCCCAATGCCCTACTTGGCTTCAAATCTTCCCTAGATTTCTGTTATATTTTACCTATATATTCTTGTAAATATCACAGGTTTCCAATACCATTATTCATCCAGCAGAATGATTGCTAACCAAAATTGAACATATTATTAACCCTAACCATACACTGTTCCCTCAATCTAACTTTAGAGCAGTGCAGGGACAGAGTTGGTCTTACAAAAGAGGAATGTTGGGGATCTTCCACCTGCTGAGAATATCAAAGATCCATGCAGAAATGATCCCCGAAGAAGATGTAGACTGCTATGAAGGACCTGAGAGAGCAAAAGTTAGCTTCCATGGCAAACAACCTGGTCACTATGAAGGGATGTGTCTGAATAAGCCTCTCTCTTTTTAATATAGAGCAAATGGACCAAACCAGGCCTGTGTGGAGATCTTTTCCCCGGTACCAATGGTTGATATACCATTCTAACTTGTGAAAGTGTCACAGGAAGTAGGGGCAGCCTCCATCTCATGGGACCCTTGGAAGCAACTGTTAGGACAAAGTGGTTGCCAAGGCTGTGAGCTCATTCACTTCATGAAGGAAGTGACCTACCTCACTTTCTTGGTGATGGAACTCTCTGAACTTGGGATCCCTGAAAACAGGCAGCCAGAGTCAGGCCCAATAACAGTCACAGAAGTCTCACTTTTTGGATTTACCAAGGAGAGAGTCAATCTTTCTTGGTATCTACAGTTGTGAGGATGGCCAAATGCCAGGAAAGATCTGAATTGGGGTCTTTCCTGAGAAAGCAGGTATTGGCTCACCGCTGGCTCCTGACAACTTCACAGAGTGGGCCAAGGAGTCCAGATTTGAGAATAGAGAAGCCATTTCGGGGGAACATAGTATGGCCCACAAGGCAGAGGACACTCTTGATAGTCACAGACCCTCTTGGGGGAAAAAGGTACCTTTGTGGGAATGAGTGTGTGTATGTGGTTTTGTCTCATGCTCTGAGAATAGGTAGGAAAGGTGGTTTCTTTGGTTTAGAATGGACTGTTTCTAGTAAGTCATTTGACAAAGCAAGTGTTTCTATGTCTGTGTATCCAACTGTGTCCATGGTTGTAGACATTACAAAAGAAAATGCATCAATGGATGTGTCCTGTCTAGGAGAAAGCTTCCCCACATTCATCCTGCCCAATTTATGAAAGGACGGAGGCTTGCCTTATTGATGGGCAAGACCTGCTGTCTTCCTAAGTTTCTGTTTTCTTCTTGAATTCTGGCCACTCTCCAGAATAGACTCATGGTTTTGTGACCAAGATATGTAGCACCTCAAAGCTCTGTGACATGGCCGTGTACTGGATAGCTGAAGGGAATGGCGAGAATCTCAGGAAACTCAGATATCTGTGTGATCATGAGTGTCTCAGTGGAGAATCCCTGCTTTGGGCCTTTGCTTACCTATTGTTCTGTAGCACTGAATGTCAGGAAGGTCTTTGCCTAAGGCACCACTTTGTGAAACCTGAATAAAACAGTTTTCTAATGGAAATGAATGAGCATCACCTGTCTCTCTTTGAGTAATTGCTTTTGAAAGGGATGTGTCTGAGCCAGTCTGTTGGCTGTGTGTGAGGCTGTGGCTTGCATTCTCAGCACCTGATGGATCTAAAGAAAGATGCCATGTGTGCATCCAAAACCAAAATGGCCAAAAGAGCAGTCATTGTGGATAAAATCTCTTGCCTTCCTCTGTAAGGTTCCTGACCTCTATCAAGTGAGAATAGGAATCCTTTGGGTCAAATGACTTCTTCAAAGCCCTGCGGAGGCTAGCCAATAGGTGCTTGGGTTTTCTCATGACCCCAATGCACATAAAGAATCTAAACCCCACAGTCAGTAGGCCTCAAATTGGAGAAGCTGAGCAGTATTAATGGTAGGCCTTTTTGATCACTTCTGGTTCACAGAAGGGGTGTCCAGGCCACTCTGACTTTATGGAAATGACGAGCAAGAGTGCGTATTTTGGACACTGTCTTGTCCTGCGCTCCTCATAGAAACCTCCAGCTAGAGGTTATGATGAGTGTCTATATGGAAGAAGATGAGAGCCATGTGGGACTATTTTGGTTTTAATTGTGGTCATTTGTGTGGCAGTTGGAAGAGATGACTGGGTCCACCTGGGTTTGAACTCTGGTGTGAATCCCCTTAGAGACTGAGTTCTGGAAGTGACCTCAGAGAAGTATTGCCATGAATCGAGTTGGGATTTTAGGAAGCCATGCATGAGAGTCGCCCTTATAAACTTAGATCAAGGTCCAGGGTGGCTTTCCACAGAGCACTGGGAATCTCAGCCAAATTATCCCATGATTTTATTCTTAAAGACTTGGCAGCCATACTTGAGAGTCAAAACACACATGGAACTCACATTGTAGACCTCAATAGGCCTGGCTTCATGTAACCTTTTGGCCACTCTATGGGAAGCGTTGCCTATGAAAGTTCTCCAGAGTTTCACTGAAATGAGCTTCCTCAACATTTAATGGTTCTTGAAAGCCACAGTGCCTCCCAACTACATCCTTGAAAAATGGCTAGATAAATACTTTGAAATTTTTGAAATTCCCATGACCAGGTGGCACTGGAGTATCTTTGGATGTCCTGCTGCTGATCATGAGTGTACCAGAGAGTGCCTTGATTGACTGGAATTTATAAAAATAATGTAGAACAGAGATGGTAGTAAGTTGGAGCCTGCTGAGTAGTGGGCCTAGAGCAGTGGTAGCCACGTGTGTGATAAAACATCTGTGGTGGGTACATGTGATTAGCCCATTTGCTTCCAAATGGCTTGTGACTGACATGGTGCAGCCAGCAGACCCTTATTTGTAAAGGCATCTTTTTATTTGGAGAGCTTTCAAGGTAATGATCAGAATCAGGTTGATATGGTCAAGGGTGCAAGCTATGTGAGAAAGAAGCCTGGTTGTTTCATTCTCCTGCAGACCCTAACCCACCACACGTGACAGAACTCCCTCTAGCACTGTGTCCCAGTTGAACTTGTTGTTCAAAAAGCCCAGTGCAGCAGCAAGAACCAAAAGCCCCAGTGCAGCAGCAAGAACCACCACAAAAATTTGAGGAGGACCAAATGGCTTCACAGTCCACACGGGATGAAACTTAGCCTCCAGTGGCCACACTTTACCTACAAAGAGAGAATTCAGCACTGCTGCCTCAG
This sequence comes from Callospermophilus lateralis, assembly GCF_048772815.1. NCBI lineage: Eukaryota > Metazoa > Chordata > Mammalia > Rodentia > Sciuridae > Callospermophilus > Callospermophilus lateralis. The sequence continues at coordinate 338,318 of NW_027515635.1, forward strand.
GTTCATTTGAAAATAAGAATCCATGTTCTCCAGGTCATATAGATGCAGACCCAGCTTTGATGGTCTCACTACAAAAGAAGCTAAAACTCCTTAATACAACATATATTTCAAGTGCCCAGCTTCAGAGGCAGTTTCTCAAGAAGTCTTTAGGCCAGCAGAGCTCAATGTTTGTGGAGTGTTTACCATGTCCCTTACTTTTGGAAACTGCTCTACCACCTCCAAGGTTGTGAACTCCTGAGCATATTCCATTCCAGATTTGCATTCACAGATTTTCTAACTCTTCTCCTCTAATTGTGTCTTACCTGGGGTGAAGGTAATGTCAAGGCATTGTTGTGGATGAGAGTGGGAAGATTTTTGTGTAGCACATATTTGCATACACATTGGATTCATTTTCCAATTTCCCATTAAAAATACTGAATCCCTGACACTAACCCATACCCTACTAGACTCTGACTACTAATCCTAATATGATGGAGAAAAATAACCCAAACAGAATAGAAATACAAGCAGTACAGAGAAGGCATGGTGTATAGTTGGACTTGCCTTTTGCATTATGTAGGGTAGGTGTTATAAATCTAGATAATTTTTAATTGAAATAGTTATCCATGTGTTTTTAAAGTTAACAAATATGTGAATTTCTATCTCCCTTTCTCTGTAGCCTATTCAGCAAATGTATTTTTATATGCACATATAGAATCCTAGCTGGTATCACATGTACATACTTGTTTGGAGGCTGACGTGGCAGATAAAAATTATGAGAAGAGATAACTCCTCGTAAATGCTGTTGGATCTTAAAATTCAACCTATGGGTGATCTTCCTAGTTGAACAACATTATTCATAAATCCATGTTCAGTAAAATTAATATTTTTGGATCAGTGGACGATATATATTTCACCATGAATTTCGATTGGCATATATACTGCTACTCTTTAATGTCTGTGTGTGTTTTGTGTTTGTGTGTGTGTGTATATATATATATATATATATATATATATATATATATATATATATATATACAATCTCCAGATTTTTTAAAATATAAAATATATGTGTCTTATTATACACTCCCTAAATACATTCATATTCATGTATGTGGATTTATAATCAAATTTTTACAAGATTATTCTCAGAAATATTCATCCCCCTGAAACACATATTTGTTTACTAGTACTGAAAACTAACTTCAATGAAAGGTGCATACAAATCCTAATATTTCTGCAGTAACTTACCCAGGTTAATATCAATGCAAGTAGATTCCTATGGGACATGATGTGTATTTTGACATTCATTTTTATTCAACACTGGTACAGTACTATTTTTTCAGTTTATGCACATCAAAGGATAAATGTTTCATCCAAAATTTCAAAATTTAAAACTTTTGATTCACTTTCAATCACTTCCTGCTTCAGAACACATGTATTCCTCCATGTTTCTTGACTGGTCTTTCATGAGACTTCTTTGCAAACACATTATTTCCGATTTGCATATTCAATTTTGAAGCAAAACTCACACACTCTTCATGATCAACCGTAACACTAATATTACCATTAGATGTACAAACTGGTTGTAATTAATGTATGTATGCCAATATCAATATAAGATTTCCTGTATATTTTCAGATATCAATTTATTCCAATTCCAATTTCTAATGTTGGGTCCAGTTATATTATTTATTCACAGTTTGGTCTATTCATTCATCATCTCTATATTCATCAAAACAGGGTACACCTATTTTTTTCCCCAATACTAATTTATAGGTTGTAAAAATATTGCTCCCCATAATGGTGGAAGAAATACTCATATCACCTGATCTACATATACATTTTTATCACAGTAATATTCTGGACACAAATGTAAAGGTAACACTTATGATTGTACCAAAACCTAAATTGAACGTGAATATATATTACTAAAACCATCCATGTCCAGGTCGCCTAATGCTCTCAAATTTCAATCCTATTGGTGACTACATATTTGTTTCTTCTAATATCATATATTCAACCTCAACCCTGTTGAAAATGTCTAATCCTGTTACTCAGTTTATACTTTGCCTGATTTCCTAATGTCTCTATTTTATATCTGCTTTCCTACATATTTTCCCCAGTTCATCATTGTGACTGACTCTTCATATGTGCTGATATTTTCATTCAGTCTCTAAACGAAACCCTATTGCTAAAGAACTATATTTCCAACTCAAAGACTCACTCTTCAACCTAAACCTACTATTTTCCTAATCCTACTGACTATCCCTTTTTGACTGGATGTTCTCTTCGACATTCAGGCATCTGAGGTACTAGGTTTTATTCCATTGTATGTAGATTTACCTGCGACCACATTGCAGAATGTAATTCAAAGCTAAATATCATAATCAAGGGCCCAATGCCCTTCCTGGCTTCAAATCTTACCTAGATTTCTCTTTTCATACTTATATTTCAAATACATATTCTTATAAATATTTCAGGTTCCCAATACCATTATTCATCCAGCAGAATGATTCCTAACACAAATAAAACATGTTGTTAACCCTAACCATACACTGTTCCCTCAATCTAAATTTACAGAGGGAAGGGACAGAGTTGGTCTTACAGTAAAGAAATGTAGGGGGTCTTCCACCTACTGAGACCCTCAAAGTTCCATGCTGAAATGATCACTGGAGAATATATACGCAGCTATGAAGGACCTGAGAGAGCAAAAGTCATGTTCAATGGCAAACAACCTGGTCAGGATGAAGGTTTCTGTCTGAATCAGCCTCTCTATTCTTAATGTAGAGAAGATGGACCAAACCAGGCCTGTGTGGGTAGCTGTTCCCGGGTGCCTATGGTTGATATAAGATTCTAACTTGTGAAAGTGTCACAGGAATTAGGGACAGCCTCCTTTTCATGTGAGACTTGGAAGCCACTGGTTGGACAAAGTGATTGCCAAGGCAGTGACCTCATTCAGTTCCTGAAGGAAGTGACCTCACATCACTTCCTTAGTGAAGGAAATCTCAGAACTTGAGATTCATGAAGCCAGGCACCCAGAGTCAGTCCCAGTCCCAGTCCCAGTGGTCTCACTTGTTTGGATTTACCAAGGACAGAGTAAGTCTTTCTTGGTACCTATTGATGTGAGGATTGCAAAATGCCAGTAAAGCTCTGAAGAGGGGCCTTTCCTGAGAAAGCAGGTAGTGGCTCACCTCTGGGTCCTGACACCTTCACAGAGTTGGCCAAGGAGACCAGATCTGAGACATTTCAGGCCATTTAGGGGGAAAATAATATGGCCCACCAGTCAGAGGACACTCCGGATAGTAACAGACCTTCTTGGGGGAAGGAGCTGCCTTTGTGGGTGTTGGTTTGTGGTTTTGTCTCATTTTCTGAGAATAGGTAGGCAAGGCGCTTTATGTGCTGTGGAATGAACTGTTTATTGTAAGTCATTTGACAAGGCGAGTGTTTCTATGTCTGTTTACCTCACTGTGTCCGTGGTTGTACTCATTAGAAAAAAGAATGCATCAATGGATGTGTCCTGTCTAGTAGAAAGCTTCCCAGAATTCATCCTGCCCAATTTATGAATGGAGTTCAGATTGCCTTATCAATGGGTAACACCTGCAATCTTCCTAAGTTACAGTTTTCTTCCAGAATTCTGGCCCCTCTCCAGAATAGTCTCATGGTTTTGTCTCTAAGGTATGTACCACCTCCAAACTCTGTGACATGGCCATGTACTGGATAGCTCAAGTGAATTGTGAGCATCTCAGAAAAATCAGAAATATGTGTGACCACTAAATCTCAGTGGAGAAACCCTGCTTTGGGCCTTTTTTTTTTAATTAATTTTTATTGTAGGTTGTTCAAAACATTACATAGTTCTTGATATATCATATTTCACACTTTGATTCAAGTGGGATATGCACTCCTTTTGCTTACCTATTATTCTGTTGCTATGAATGTCACCAAGTTCTTTGCCTCGGGCCACCAATTTGTGAAGCCTGAAGAAAACAGTTTTCAAATGGAAATGAATGGGCATCACCTAGGGCTCTTTGCTTAATTGCTTTGGAAAGGGGTGTGTCTGAATCAGCCTCTTGGCCCTGTGTGAGGCTGTGGCTTAGATTCTCAGCACCTGATGGATCTAAAGAAAGATCCCATGGATGCATACAGAACCAAAATAGCCAAAAGAGCTGTCATTGTGGATGAAGACTCTCGCCTTCCTTTCAAAGGTTCCTGACATCTATCAAGTGAGAATAGGGATCCTTTGGGTCAAGTGAGTTATTCAAAGCCCTGCAGAGGCTAGCCCATACGTGCTTGGGTGTTCTCATTACTCCAATTCACATAAAGAATCTAAACCCCACAGTCAGTAGGCCTCAAATTGGAGAAGCCAAGCAGTATTAATGGCAGACCTATTTGATCACTCCTCGTTCACAGTCAGGGTTTCCAGGCCACACTGATTTTAGGCAAATCGGGGGAAAGGTAGGTTATTTTGGACATTGTCTTGGTCTGTGTCCCTCATGGAAAACTCCATCCAGAGGTTATGATGAGGGTCTACATGGAAGAAGATAAGGGCCATGTGGGAGAATTTTGTTTTGAATTGTGGTAAGTTGTGTGGCAGTTGGAAGAGATGCCTGGGTTTACCTGGGCTTTAACTCTGGTGTGATTCCCCTTAGAGTCTGAGTTCTGGAACTGACCTCAGAGAAGCATTGTCATCAATTGTGTTTGAATTTTACTAGGCCATGCATGAGAGTTGCCCTTGGAACCTGAGATCTAGCCCAGAGTGGCTTTCCACAGAGCACTGGGAATCTCAGCCAGGATATCACATGATTTTATTCTGAAAGACTTTGCAGCCACAGTTGAGTCAAAACACGCATGGACCTCACATTGTACACCTCAATGGGCCTGGCTTCATGTGACCTTTTGGCTACTCTTTGGGAAGCCTTGCCTGTGAGTGTTCTCTAGAGCTTTCATTGAAATGAGCTTCCTCAACATTTAATGGTTCCTGAATGAATTGAAACCCCCAGAGCCTCCAACTTCATCCTTGACAAATGGCTTGATAAATACCATGAAATTTTTGAAATTCCCATGACCAGGTGGCACTGTAGAACTTTTGGATGTCCTGTTGCTGATGATGAGTGTACCAGACAGTGCCTTGATTTACTGGGTTTCATGAAATTTGTGTAGAACAGTGATGCCAGTAAGTTGGATCCTGCTCATTAGTGGGCCTAGAGCAGTGGTGTGAAGGTGTGTGATAAAACATGTGTGGTGGTGACATGTGGATCTGCCATTGGCTTCCCAAAGGCTTGTGACTGACATGGTACAGCCAGCAGACCCTTCTATGCAAAGGTGTTTTTTATATAGAGAGGTTTCAGGGCAATGTTCAGAATCAGGTTGCTATGGAAATGGGGGCAACTTATGTGGAATTGAATCCTGGTTGGTGCATTCTCATGCAGACCGTGACCCTCCACACGGGACAGAACTCTCTCCAGCACTGTGTCCCAGTTTAGCTCCTTGTATTTCATGAAGCAAATACCAAACTCCCAGTGCACCTGTGAGAAACACCACGAAAATTGGAGAATGACCAAATGGCTTCACAGTCCACACGTGGAGACACTTACAACCCAGTGACCATAGTTAAACTACAAAGAGAGTATTCAGCATGGCTGCCTCATGTTCATTGGAAAATTAGAAACAATATCCTCCAGGTCACATTGTTGCACACCCAGATTTGATGGTCTCCCAACAAAGGAAGCTAAAGCTCCTAACAACAACATATATTTTTAAGTGCCCAACCTCAGAGGAAGTTTCTCAAGAAGTCTTTACACCAGCAGAGCTCCATGTTTGAGAAATGTTTACCCTGTCCCTTACTTTTGAAAACTCCTTTACCACCTCGGAGGTTGTGAACTCCTGAGCATTTTTCATTCCTGATATATATTCACAGATTTTCTAACTTTTCTCCTCTAATTGTGTCTTACTCGGAACAAAGGCAATGTCAAGGCAATGTTCTGGATGAGAGTGTGAACATTTTTTTGTAGCACATATTTACATACACATTGCATTCATTTTACAATTTTCCATTCAAAATACTGAATCTCTGACATGAACCCATACCCTACTAGACTCTGACTACTACTCCTAATATGATGGAGAAAAATAACACAAACAGAATAGGAATACAAGCAGTTAGGAGAAATCATAGTGTATAGTTGTACTTGTATTTTGCATGATTAATGGTAGGTGTTATAAATCTAGTCAATATTTAATTTAAATAGTTCTCCATGTGTTTTTAAGGTTAACAAATATGTGAATTCCTGTCTCCCTTTCTCTGTATCCTATTTAGCACATGTACTTTTAAATGCACATATAGAATCATACCTGGTATCACATGTACATTTTTGTGAGGTGGCTGATTTGGCAAATACAATTTGTGAGAAGTGGTCACTCCTCTTAAACGCTGTTGGAACTGAAAATTCAACCTATAGGTGAGCTTCCTAGTTGAACAACATTATACATAAATCCATGTTCAATTAAAGAAATATTTTTGCATCTGTGGATGATATATATATAATGATAAATTTCGATTGGCATATATATTGCTAATTTAATGTCTGTGTGTGTGTGTGTGTGTATTTTGTGTGTGTGTGTATGTGTGTGTGTGTGTGTGTGTGTGTGTGTATATATATATATATATATATATATGTATATATACTCTCCAGAAATATATGTGTCTTATATACACTCTCTAAATTCATTCATGTTCATGTATATGGATTTATAATCAACTTTTCACAAGATTTTTCACAGAAATATTCATCCACCTGAAATACATATTTGTTTCCAGTACTTAAAACTAACTTCAGTTTATTTTGCATACAAATACTATTATTTTTAGAGTAACTGACCCAGTTTAACATCAATGCAAGTAGATTCCAGTGGGACATGATGTGTATTTTGAAGGTCATTTTTATTCAGCACTGGTACAATACTATTTCTTCAATTTATGCACATGATAGGATATATATTCCATCCACAAGTTAGCAAACTTATAGGCAGTTGTTTCACTTTCATCACTTCCTGCTTCAGAACACATAAATTCCTCTAGGTTTCTTGACTGGGCTTTTCATGAGACTTCTTTCCAAACACATTATTTTTAATTTCCATGATCACTTTTGAAGCAAAACTCACACACTCTTCATGATAAACCATAATCCTAATATTACCATTAGATGTATTAGTGGTTGAAATGAATGTATGTATATCAATATAAGATTTCCTGTATATTTTCAGATATCAATGGAATCCATTATTTAAATTTGGAACCCATTGTATTATTTATTCACATTATGGTCTATTCATGCATTATCTCTATATTTAGAGTCACAGGATATACCTATTTGTACCCCCAATACTAATTTATACTTCTTCAAAATATTGCTCCCAGAAATGGTGGAAGAAATACTCACGTCACCTTATCTACATATACATTTTATCACAGTAATATTCTGGACACAAAAAGCAAAGATGACACTTATTATTTTACCAATGTAAAGGTCAGGCGAGTGTCGGAGGAAGAGACTACCAGAGACTGTCTCATGCAACAGCCAAGGATTTATGGGGGTCCAGCATGCTGGGGTCAGAGCTCCCTTGAATAGAGCACAGAGTCCTGAGAACAGCTTAAGCAGAGCTTATATACTTTCCTTGGAGAGGGCAGATAGGAAAGTTTATTGATGGGTCAGGGCGAGTGGGCGGTTTGCGTCCAAATGGGTGAGGAAGTACATTCTGCAGTTTTGCAGTTGGGTACAGCACTTTCAGGGAACTAGATTAGCAAACAGTTCTCAAGACATCAACAGTGTTTTGTTAAGCATACCGAAAAACTGGAAGTGACAAGTACCTATTTTATTAACCTTTCATTCCCCACTTCTTCTTTTGGTTACTTTTAATCATAAAAATGATCATTGGGGGTGTCACATTTTATGTTTACTAGTGTGGTATATTGTTTTCTGATTACCATAAGTTTAACTTGTCCAATTTGAGCATGGAGAAAGGAAACTACACGGTTGATCAAACAGGGTCCTACAATTACCAATAATATGAGGATTATTAATGGACCGGCCAGGGCTGATGAAAATGTAGTTAATGAGGGGGCTTTGTGAACCAAGACTCAAACCACCTTTTTTGGGCCTCTCTCTCTTGTTGATGCTCTTCAAGGCATCTTCTTAATTTAATCATAGATTCTTTTACAACTCCAGTATGGTCGGCATAAAAACAACATTCTTCCCTCAATGCAGGACGAAGGCCCCTTCTCTCATGAAGGCCCCTTCTCTCATGTTCTGTAAAATAACTTCAGAGAGAGAGGTTAAAGATTCGTGTAAAGCTGTGAAGGAGGTTTTTAATATCTTTAAGTTTTGGTCTATTACTGCTTCTAATTGGGTCATTTGTTGTGTCCCATGGACCAGGGCAGTGGTTCCTGTGCCCACCCCTGCAGCAACTCCTATTCATAATAGGATGACTAAAGTGAGGGATACAGGTTCCTGGCAGAACCGGGTTGTTTGCCCCCCTATTTGATATTTAAATGTACCTGCGTCATGATAGAGCACTCTGGAAAACATCTGCACCATTACATAATTAATCACATCTGTTGACCATTTTATGAAAACATAAACAATGTTTAAGTGTATAGAATTGTACTGCTGTAGAGATGGACAAGGCAAGGTACCTAAGATAGCACAGAAGACAGGGAAACAGTCTTATTTGGTTGCATCCGGATTTAGAGGGCATTGCTTCTGTTGTAATCAATTAATCCCTGAACCCAAAGTTTAGGTTGTTTCAGAATTTTGTACCCAGCATGTAAGGGAAGGGGCTCAGAAGTTCACAGTCTGCAGAAGTTCACAAAAAGCAGTTTTTGTTTCTGTTTTTTTTTTTTCCTCTGTTCTGGGAAAGTTAACTTCTTAAGGACACCTGGGAGGGGGAGAGCTTTTTTCTTCTTTTTTTTCTTTTCCTCCCTGCCAGCTGTTACCATGGAGCCCAGTTGGTAACTTCTATATCTTAGAAATTTAGCCATCTCTATGAAGCCCCAGCTCTAGGGCAGAGGCCTTCTTCATATATTTTGTTAAAAACTACTAAGTGGGTGTCTAGCTTAGGAGTGCTGATTTTTCCAGCCAGTGGCCAAGTAGAACAGAGCAACACGAATAGAGGAAGTTTATCTACATTGAACTCTTTTATAGGAACTGTGTTGCTGAAAGGCTTAAAGTCAGCCATGGTGAAGACTTCTGGAGAAGGTCATTTAAGACTTTTCTGTGGGCCTGATACAGAGGGGAAGACAGGAAAGGCAGGGGATGAGAGCAGCTCCGTGGATCTGAGGATGAGGAAAAAGAGATATAAAAGAATTATGGGAAAGGGGTTTGGGATTTTCCTGGCAACAAAACTTGAGCAGTAGAACAGGTAGAGCAGAGGGGAAGACGGGAGTGAGTATCCCAAAAAGCCTGTGAGGGACTTTAAATTCTTAGTAACCTGTTTTCAGTGATGACAAAGCAACTTTAAAGGCCATTTTAATTACATCTTTGATAGGCGTCTGAGGGCACTCCTTAGCTGGTTTGAGCTTTGGGTTAGCTGGTAAGAGGACCTGGTGGGACCCGGTGTGGGCACTGACAGGAGGAGAGAGGAGTGAGTGGGTGGAAGGGTACCTCAGTACCTGCAAGCTCAGCAAGGGGCAATGGTCTGAGAACCGACGGAAATTTGGGTTTTTGATCTAGTAACTGGAGCTGAGAAATCAGGTTGCTGATGTGGGAGTGACAGCAGAGAGTCTGGGGCAGAAGGCTGCGGGTGAGTATCTATTGGAGAAGCATAGTTCAGGATTTGAGCATAGGAGGGAAAAGGCCTACACGTAGGGGAATTTCCTTCCACACTTTTGAGCACTTGTCGAAGTTTAAAAGGTCACGCAAAATTTGAGGATCTAGAGACCCTTCTGGTGGCCATCGGTTTTTGTTATCTAACTGGTAATATGGCCAATGCTGTGTACTGAATTTGATGAGGAGTTTTGCTTCCACCAGGTAGCCCCTGTATCCTCACATCCCCATTATTTACAGAAGAAGTTGGCTTTTCCCCCACACAGTCGTGGCTGTTTTTGGCTTTGGTAGTCCGCCAGGCAAACATAGTAATCTAGGCTAGCCAACCTGCATCTGGCTCGCGTGTCCCTACATCCATAATGTTTGTTTCCATTATCTATTGTATGGAAAGTATTTAATGGAATTTTTGGGGATCCTCTTCATCAGGGATTTCCCAATAGGAAAGACGTATAGCCAGCTGACAAATTTCTTGGTGGAGAGATGGCCACCAGGTCCCTAAGTGGGCTGTATGTGCGATAGACCATACTTCTTGTCTAGTAGGATTTGTGATCAGCCATCGCTGCTGAACGGGTTGATGAGGGTTAGGACTACTGGTGACCAATTGGAGAGTCTATAGTCTTATTCACATGGCGAATCTACAATTTGAAAATGTTACCAGTCTTTTTCATTTTTCAGCCAGATTCTGGACAGGGCACAGGCTTGAGATGAGAATTAGGAACCAGGAAGTGATTCCGTCTAACTTTAGCACTGTAGGTGTTATAAGTAGCACCTGGTATGGTCCTGTCCAGCCGGGTTCCAGGGATGACACCTGATGTTGTCTTATGTAGACAAAGTCTCTTACTTGATATAGATGTGGAGTACCCTCTTCAGCAGGTTGGTAGGCAGTGGCCAGCTGTTTCCACAGGTATTGCTGAGTTCCTTCCAGAACTTTAAGTCTGTCAAGCAAGGTGGTGTGGAAGGGATCGTTAGATCTTTGAGTTAGGGTTAGGTCCCTTACTGGAGATGGGGCCCCATAGAGAATTTCACAGGGGGTGAGGTTACACAAAGAAACAGAGGGAGTATTTCTTGCATGAAATAGTGCATAAGGCAGGAGCATAGTCCAATCTTTTATGCTACTCTTTAAGCTTAATTCCGTTTAGGTCTCTTTAATGGTTCTATTTAATTTTTTTACCTGTCCTGAACTCTGGGGTCTATAAGCACAATGTAACTTCCAATTAATCCCCAGGGTCCTGGCTAACCCCTGAGTTACCTGGGCCATGAACGCTGGTCAATTATCAGACCCTATTACCTTAGGCAGGCCGTACCTTGGAAAAATATCTTTCAGGATCTTCTTGACCACCATTTGCGCCTTTTTTTTTTGGGGGGGGGGAGGCTTCAATCCATCCTGAAATATATCTACAAAGAGTAGGAGATATTTAAGTCCATACCATGCTTGCTTAATTTCAGTAAAGTCCACTTCCCAGAATTGTCCTGGTCTGGTTCCTCGTAGGTGCTTTCCTGCAGGAAAGTTGGAAGGGTAAGCATTAACCTATTGACAGACCCGACAGGCTTTTTTTTACCTGTTCAGTTATTTCCTTTCACTGTGAGTCGGTTAGTGGAAAACTCTGTTCTTGATCCTTCAGGAATGCCTGCAATTTCTTTGAACCAAGGTGAGTGAACTGATGTACATTTTTAACGTAGTGTAGGGCTTTCTGAAATTTCAGGCTTTGCTCAGTGAAGTTGAGGAGTACAGTGTCAGTGTCCTTAGATATTATCAAAAGCTTGCTGGATCTCAGGGGTCCATTAGAATTGGGCATCTCCTTTAACAGCGGGTGTAAATGAGAAGTTAAGGACCCAAACACAGGAATCCTTAACCTGCAAAACCCAGCAGTCCCAAGAAACTCTCTGTGTTGTCTGCTGTTAGATGGGGGTGGTTTCTGCACAACTGTTTGATTTCTGGGCTCAGTGAGCCATCGTTTACTGCCCCTAAAGGAATAGCCCAGGAAGATTACTTCTTGCTGGCAAATTTGGGCCTTTTAGGAAGAAGCTCTATACCCGAGTTGAGGAAGCTCACATAATACTGCTTGGGTCCCAGATTCACAGATATCCTTGGTGTTGGGTGCCAGTAGCAGGTCATCCACGTATTGAAGCTGGGTGACTTCGGGGTGCGTAGTTCTGAAGCTGTTGAGATCTCTTTGGAGGGCTTCATCAAAGAAAGTGGGGGAGTTTTTCAACCATTTTGGGGAGTCTAGTCCAAGTTAGTTGACCACACGTTCCAGCTTCTGGGTCTACCCACTAGCAAGCAAACAGCAACTGACTATATTTATGCAGAGGCAAGCAAAAGAAAGCATCTTTTAAGTCCAGAACAGTATACCATTTCCTCTCAGGGTTCAGAGTGATAAGCAGATTGTACGGATTAGGTACACTGGGGTGAATGTCCTACACTCTGTTGTAGGTCTCTCTTATGTCTTTAATGGGGGATAGTCCCCGGCTCCTGGCTTTTTATACTGGTAGCGGGGGAGTGTTTTAGGATGATTGACAAGGCCTTAGGACCCTAAGGCCAGATATTTCTGAATATGGGGCCTTATCCCATCTTTAGCTTTTTTGCTCAGAGGATATTTTTTGACATTGATTGGGGAGGCTGAGGTTTTGAACTCCACTGTTTTTGGAGGTTGTTTCATGGCTAGTCCTAACCCAGCAGTTTTTTTCCAGGCATCTGGGTAATCTGTTATCCGTTTCTGGGGTAGCTTGCCTGTTTGATCAGTCTTGGGGGGTGTGAAGAGTTGCTGTTCATCTTCTACTGACATATTTAAAGCCGTGAATATAGGAGTTTATACTAAAGGATTTAGAAATATCATTTTGGGGCCTTCATGGTTAAAAGTCATTTTGGCCCGGAGCTTGGTGAGCAGATCTCTGCCCATCAATGGGGCCAGGCATTCTGGGATTATTAGGAAGGAGTGATGGATTTTTCCTTTCCTCATGTCCATGGTTTTCTTAGTTGTCTAATTCCCATATTTACTGGTGTTAGCACTTTGAACTAGAGAGCTTTTATTTGATAGAGGGCCCAGTGGGGCCTTAAGGACTAAGTATACTGCCCCTGTATCCACTTCAAAGTTTACTGGGGTCCCCTCCACATCAAAAGTTACCCTGGGTTTATTGGGAGTCTAGCAATCTGGGGCTCAGTGCTCACTTGAATAGAGCAGAGAGCAATGAGAACAGCTTAAGCAGAGCTTATATACTTTCCTTGAAGAGGGCAGGGAGGGAAGCTTATTGATGGGTCAGGGCGAGTGGGCGGTTTGCGTGCAAACAGGTGAGGGTGTACATTCTCTGTTTGGCAGTCAGGGACAGCACATTCTGGGGAAAAATTAGCAAACAGTCCTCAAGGTTTCAATAGTGTTTTGTTAAGCATACAGAAAAACAGGAAGTGACAAGTACCTATCTTATTAACCTTTCACCAAATCCTAAATGGAAAGTGAGCATGGATTTCTAAAAACATCCATTTCCAGGTTGCTTAATGCTCGCAAATCAATCCTATTGGTGACTACATATTTGTTGCTTTCTAAGATTATATATTCAACCTCAACCCTGTTGAAAATGACTAATACTAACCCTCACTTTATGCTTTTCCTGATTTCCTAATGTCTCCATTGATATCTGCTTTCATACATATTTTCCTGAGTTCATCATTGTGACTGACTCTTTACATGTGCTGAAATTTACATTCACTCTCTATCCGAAACCCTATTGCTACAGAACTTTTGTTCGAAATCCTATACTCACTCTTTTTTCTATACCTACCAACTATCTTCCTAATCCTACCGACTATCCCTTTTTGACTGGAAATTCTCTTTGACAATCAATCATCCAAGGTACAAGGTCCTATGCCATTGTATATCAATTTATCTGAGACATCTGTGCAGAATATAATTCAAAGCTAAGTATCCCAATCAACAGCCCAATGCCCTTCTTGGATTCAAACCTTATCTAGATTTCTGTTTTCATACTTATATTTCACCTATATATTCTCGTAAATATCGCAAGTTCCCAATACCATTGTTCATTCCTCAGTATGATTTCTAACCTAAATCAAACCTGTTATTACTCTAACCATACACTGTACCCTCAAACTAACTGTACAGAAGAGCCGGGAGAGAGTTTGTCTTACAATACAGTAATGTAGGGGCTCTTCCACCTGCTGAGAACATCAAAGGTACAAGCAGAAATGATACCCTGGAGAAGTTGCAGGCAGCTATGAAGGACCTAATAGAGCAAAAGTCATCTTCCATGACAAACAACCTGGTCAGTATTAAGGGATGTGTCTGAATCAGCCTCTCCTTTCTTAATGTAGAGAAGATTGATCAAACCATGCCTGTGTGGAGAGCTGTTCCCAGGTGCCTATGGTTGATATACCATTCTAACTTGTGAAAGTGTCACAGGAAGTAGTGGCAGCCTCCATCTCATGGGAACCTTGGATGAATCTGGTAGGACAAAGTGGTTGCCAAGGCAGTGACCTCATTCAGTTCCTGAAGGAAGTGACCTCACCTCACTTTCCTGGTGATGGAAATCTCTGAATTTGGGATCCAGGAAGCCAGGCACCGAGAGCCAGTCCAAGTCCCAATCCCAGTGGTCTCACTTGTTTGGATTTACCAAGGACAGAGTCAGTCTTCCTTGGTACCTACTGATATGAGGATTGCCAAATGCCTGAAGAGCTCTGAAGAGGGGCCTTTACTGAGAAAGCAGGTAGTGGTTCACCGCTGGCTGTTGACAACTTCACAGAGTTGGCCAAGGAGACCAGATCTGAGACAGTACAGGCCATTTTAGGGGAACATAGTATGGCCCACTATTCAGAGGACACTCCGGATAGTCACAGACCTACTTGAGTTAAGGAGGTGCCTTTGTGGGTGTGGGTGTGAGTTTGTGGTTTTGTCTCATGTTCTGAGAATAGGTAGGAAAGGCTGTTGTTTTGATTGGAGTGGACTGTTTCTAGAAAGTCGTTTGACTAGGCGAGTGCTTCTATGTCTGTGTATCCCACTCTGTCCATGGTTGTAGACATTCGAAAAGAGAATGTATCAATGTATGTGTCCTGTCTAGTGGAAAACTTTCCAGCATTCATCAGGCCTAGTTGATGAATGGACTGTGGCTTTCCTTATGGATGGGCAACACCTACTAACTTCCTAAGTTCCTGTTTTCTTCCTGAATTCTGGCCACTCTCCAGAATAGCCTCATAGTTTTGTGTCCAAGATACATACCACCCCCAAGCTCTGTGACATGGCCATGTACTTGATAGCTATAGGAAATGGGAACATCTTAGAAAACTCAGACATCATTGTGACCAGTAAACGCTCAGTGAAGAACCCATATTTTGGTTCATTTGCTTACCTATTGTTCTGTTGCCCTGAATGTCAGGAAGGTCTTTGCCTCAGGCCACCCCTTTGTGAAGCCTGAATAAAACAGTTTTAAAATGGAAATAAATGGGAATAACTTGTGGTTCTTTGCTTTGGAAAGGGATGTGTTTGAATCAGCCTCCTAGCCCTGTATGAGGTTGTGGCTTAAATTTTCAGCACATGATGGATCTAAAGATAGATACCATGTGTGCAATCAAAACCATAATGGCAAAAATTCAGTAATTGTGGATGAGTCTCTTGCCTTCCTCTGTTAGGTACCTGACCTCTATCAAGTGAGACAGGGATCCTTTTGGTCAAATGAGTTTTTCAAAGTCCTGCAGAGGTGCTTGTGTTTTCTCGTGACTCCAAATCACATAAAAAAATCTATACCTGAGAGTCAATAGTGCTCAAATTGGAGAAGCAGAGCAGTATTAACGGCAGGCCTATTTGATCACTTCTGGTTCACAGGAAGGGTGTCCAGGCCACCCTGACTTTAGGCAAATGAGGGGCAAGGGAGAATATTTTGGACACTGTCTTGGGATGCGTCCCGCATGGAAACCTCCAGCCAGAGTTTATGATGAGTGTCTATATTTAACAAGATGAGGGCCATGTGGGAGTGTTTTGGTTTTAATTGTGGTCATTCGTGTGGCGGTTGGAAGAGATGACTGGATCCAAATGGGCTTGAACTATGGTGTCATTCCCCTTAGAGACTGAGTTCTGGAACTTACCTCAGAGAAATATTGCCATGAATTGTGTTGGGATTTAGGAGGCCACGCATGAGAGTCACCCTTGGAAACTGAGATCTAGGCCCAGTGTCGCTTTCCACAGAGCACTGGGAATCTCAGGAGGATATCACACAATTTTATTCTGAAAAACTTGTCAGACATATTTGATAGTCAAAACACACATGGACCTCAATTGTAGACCTCAATGGGCCTTGCTTCATGTGACCTTTTGGCCACTCTTTGGGAAGCCTTGACTGTGACAGTTCTCCAGAGCTTTCATTGAAATGAGCTTCCTCACCATTAAATAATTTCTGAATGAATTGAAACCCACAGTGTCTCCAACTTCATCCTTGAAAATTGGCTAGATAAATACCATGAAATTTTTGAAATTTCCTTGACCAGGTGGCACTGGAGAACATTTGGATGTCCAGTTGCTGATCATGAGTGTACCAGACAGTGTGTTGATTGACTGGTTTTCATGAAAATGGTGTAGAAAAGAGATGCCAGTCATTTGAAGCCTGTTGAGTAATGGGCCCAGAGCGGGGGTGAGCAAGTGTGTGATAAAACATCTGTGGTGGGGTCATGTGGATCTGCCATTGGCTTCCAAATGGCTTGAGACTGACATGGTGCAGCCAGCAGATCCTGTATGTAAAGACATCTGGTTATATAGAGAGGTTTCAGGGCAATGTTCAAAATCAGGTTTCTATGGTCAAGGGAGCAACCTATGTGGTATACAAGCCCTGTTGGTGCATTCTCCTGCAGACCCTGACCCACCACACGTGAAAGAACTTCCTCCAGCCCTTTGTCCCAGTTGAACTCCTTGTATTTCATGAAGCAAATACCAAACTCCGAGTGCAGTATCAAGAAACGTTTTGAAAAGTGGAGGATGACCTAATGGCTTAGCAGTCTACATGGGGAGACACTTAGACCCAGTGGCCATAGTTTACCTACAAAGAGAGAAATCAACACTGCTGCTTCATGTTCATTGGAGAATTATAAACCATGTCCTCCAGGTCACAGATGTGCAGACCAAGCTTTGATTGTCTCACTAGAAAGGAAGCTAAAGCTCCTGACAACAACATATATTTCAAGTGCCCAACCTAGAGGCAGTTTCTCCAGAAGTCTTTAGGCTGGTAAATCTCCATGTTTGTGGAGATTTTACACTTTCCCTTACTTTTGGAAACTCCTCTACCAACTCCAAGGTTGTGAACTCCTGAACATTTTTTATTTCAGATATGCATTCAAAGATTGTCTAACTCTTCTCCTCTAAATGTGTCTTACTTGGGGTGAAGGTAATGTCAAGGCATTGTTCTGAATGAGAGTGGGAAAATTTTTGTGTAGCACACATTTGCATACACATTGATTCATTTTACAATTTTCCATTTGAAATACTGAATTCTTGACACTATCTCATACCCTACTAGACTCTGACTACTAATCCTAATATGATGGAGAAAAATACCCAAACAGAATGAAAATACAAGCAGTTTACAGCAGGCATGGTGTATTGTTGGACTTCCTTTTTGCATGATAGAGGGTAGGTATTCTAAATCTACTCAATTTTTAATTGAAATAGTCCTCCATGTGTTTTTAATGTTAACACATATGTAAATTCCTGTCTTCCTTTCTATTTTGCCTACTCAGCACATGTATTTTTATATGCAAATATAGAATCCTACGTGGTCTCGCACGTACATTTTTTTGAGTTGGCTGACTGGGCAGAAACAAGTTGTGAGAAGAGATCTCGTAAACGCTGGTGGAACTGAAAATTAAAACTATGGGTGAGCTTCCCAGTAGAACAATTTATACATAAATCCATGTTCAGTAAAATAAATATATTTTCATCTGTGGATGATATATATTACTGATAAATTACGTTTGGCATATATATTGATACTTTTTAATGTATTTTTGAGTTTTTCTGTATATATATATATATATATATATATATATATATATATATATATACACACACACACTCTCCAGATTTTATAAAATATGAAATATATGTCTCTTATATACACTCCATCAATTCATTCATGTTCATGTATGTGGATTTATAATCAACTTTTCACAAGATTATTCTCAGAAATATTCATCTACCTGAAATACATATTTGTTTCCCAGTATGAGAACTAACTTCAATCAATGGTGCTTACAAATCCTAATATTTTTACAGTAACAGACCCAGTTTAACATCAATGCAAGTAGATTCCTATGGGACTTAATGTCTATTTTGACCTTTATTTTAATTCAACACTGGTACATTAGTATTTCTTCAGTTTTTGCACATCATAGGACATATATTTCATCCACAAGTTAGCAAATTAATAAGAATTTGTTTCACTTCCTGCTTCAAAACACATGAATTCTTCCATGTTACTTGACTGGTCTTTTCATGAGACTTCTTTCCAAGCACATTATTTTCGATTTCCATAATCAATTTTGAAGCTAAACTCACACACTCTTCATGATAAACTATAACATTAATATTACCATTAGATGTAAAACTGGTTGGAATGAATGTATGCATATCAATATAAAATTTCCTGTATATTTTCACATTTCAATTCAATCCATTATTTAAAGTTGGAACCAGTTATGTTATTTATTCACTGTATGGTCTATTAATGCATTATCTCTATATTCATAAACACAGTGTACACCTATTTGTCCCCCCATTACTAATTTGTACCTCTTCAAAATATTGCTCCCAGAAATGGTGGAAGAAATACTGATGTCACCTTATCTATATATACATTTTATCACAGTAATATTCTGGACACAAAAAGCAAAGGTCAAACTCATGATTGTATCAAAGCCTAAATGGAAAGTGAGCATGGATTACCAAAAACAACCATGTCCTGGTTACCTAATGCTCTCAAATGTCAATCCTATTGATGACTACATATTTGTTTCTTCCTAAGATTATATATTCAACCTCAAGCCTGTTGGAAATGTCTAATTCTATCACTCACTTTACACTTTGCCTGATTTCCTAATATCTCTATTGATATCTGCTTTCCTACATATTTTCCCTAGTTCATCATTGTGACTCATACTTCACATATGCTGACATTTACATTCACTCTCTACCCGAAACTCTATTGCTAAAGAACTTTTGGTCCAAATCCTATACTCACTCTTCTTTATAAACCTACTGACTATCTTACTAATCCTACTGACTATCACTTTTTAACTTGATGTTCTCTTCAACAATCAATCATTCAAGGTAAAAGGTCCTATGCCATTTTATATCAATTCATCTGAGACACATGTGCAGAACATAATTCAAACCTAAGTATCCCACTCAAGGGCCCAATGCCCTTCTGGCTTCATATCTTACCTACATTTCTGTTTTCATACTTATATTTCACCTATATATTCTTGTAAATATCACAGGTTCCCAATACCATTATTCATCCGGCAGAGAGATTCCTAACCCAAATCGAACATGTTATTAACCCTAAATATACACTGTTACCTCAATCTAACTTTACAGAAGAGGAGGGACAGAGTTTCTCTTTAAATACCGGAATGTAGGGAATCTTCCACCTGCTGAGAACATCAAAGGTCCATGTAGAAATAATCCCTGGAGAAGATGTAGGCAGCTGTGAAGTTCCCGAGAGAGCAAAAGTCATCTTCCATGGCAAACAACCTGGTGAGGATGAAGGGATGTGTCTGTATCAGCCTCTATCAACTTAATGTAGAGAAGATAGACCAAACCAGGCCTGTGTGAAGATGTGTTCCCAGGTGCCTATGGTTGATATACCATTCTAACTTTTGAAAGTGTTACAGAAAGTAGGAACAGCCTCCATCTCATGGGCCCTTAGAAGTAACTATTTGGACAAAGTTGTTGCCAAAGCAGTGACCTCATTCAGTTTCTGAAGGAAGTGACCTCACCTCACTTCCTTTGTGATGGAACTCTCTGAACTTGGGATCCAGGAAGAATGGCACCCAGAGCCAGTCGCAGTCCCAGGCCCAGTGGTCTCACTTGCTTCAATTTACCAAGGACAGAGTCAGTCTTTCTTAGTGCCTACAGATGTGAGGATGTTCAAATGCCAGAAAAGCTCTGAAGAGGGGCCTTTCCTGAGAAAGCAGGTAGTGGCTCACCCATGGCTAATGACAACTTCACAGAATTGGCCAAGGAGACCAGATTTGAGACACGACAGGCCATTTTGGGGCAATACAGTATGGCCCACCATTCAGAGGACACTCTGGGTAATCACAGAACTACTTGGAGCAAAGGTGGTGCCTTTGTGGGTGTGGGTGTATGTTCATGGTCTTGTCTCATGTTCTGAGAATAGGTAGGAAAGACTGTTTGTTTGGATTGGCGTGGACTGTTTCTAGTTAGTCGTTTTGCAATGCGAGTGCTTCTATGTCTGTGTATCCCACTGTGTCCGTGGTTGTATACATTAGAAATAAGAATGCATCAAAGGATGTGTCCTGTCTAGTAGAAAGCTTCCCAGCATTCATCTTGCCCAATTTATAAATGGACTGTGGCTTTTGTTATCAAAGGGCAACACCTGATATCTTCATAAGTTTCTGTTTTCTTTCTGAATTCTGGAAACTCTGCAGAATAGCTTCATGGTTTTGTGTCCAAGATATTTACCACCTAAAAGCTCTGTTATATGGCCATGTAGTGGGTAGCTAGTGTGACCAGGAAAGTCTCAGTGGAGAAACCCTGATTTGGGCTTTTTGCTTACCTATTATTCTGTTGCCCTGAATATCAGGAAGGTATTTACCACAGGCCAATTCTTTGTGAAGCCTGAAGAAAAAAGTTTTCAAATGGAAATGAATGGACATCACCTGTAGCTCTTTGCTTAATTGCTTTGGAAATGGATTTGTCTGAAACAGCCTCTTGGCCCTGTGTGAGGCTGTGGTTAGATTCTCAGCACCTGATGGATCCCATGTGTTCATCCAAAACCAAAATGATCAAAAGAGCAGTCATTGCGGATGAAGTCTCTTGCCTTCCTCTGTAAGGTTCCTGACCTCCATCAAGTGAGAAGAGGGATTCTTTGGGTCAAATCCATTCTTTAAAGCCAAGGAGAGGCAAGCCCAAAGGTGCTTGCATTTTCTCATGCTTCCAATTCACATAAAGAATCTAAACCCCACAGTCAGTCGTCCTCAAATTGGAGAAGCAGAGCAGTATTAACGGCACACTATTTGATCACTCCAGGTTCACAGGAAGGTGTTCAGGCCACCACGACTTTAGGCAAATGAGGGGCAAGGGAGCTAACTTTGGACACTATCTTGTTCTGCATCCCTCATGGAAACCTCCAGCCAGAGTTTATAATGAGTATCTATATGGAAGAAGATGAGGGCCTTGTGGGAGTGTTTGGGTTTTAATTTTGGAAGTTTGTGTGGCGGTTGAAAAAGATGACTGGCTCCACCTGGTCTTGAACTCTGGTGTGATTCCCTTTAGAGACTGAGTTCTGGAACTGACCTCAGAGAATTATTGCCATGAGTTGTGTTGGGATTTTAGGAGGCCATGAATGACAGTTGCCCTTTGAAACTGAGATCTGTGCCCAGAAAGGCTTTCCACAAGGCACGAGGAATCTCAGCCAGAATATCACATGATTTTATTCTTAAAGACTTGGCAGCCATAGTTGAGAGGCAAAACACACATGATCTCACATTGCAGACCTCAATGGGCCTGGCTTCATGTGACCTTTTGGCGACCCTTTGGGAAGCCTTGCCTGTGAGTGTTCTCCAGAGCTTTCATTGAAATGAGCTTCCTCAACATTTAAAGGTTCCTGAGTGAATTGAAAATCATAGTGCCTCCAACTTCATCCTTGAAAAATGGCTAGAGAAATACCATGGAATTTTTGAAATTTTCATGACCAGGTGGCACTGGAGAACTTTTTGATGTCCAGTTGCTGATCATGAGTATACCAGACAGTGCCTTGATTGACTGCGTTTCTTAAAAATGGTGTAGAACAGAGATGCCAGTAAGTTGGAGCCTGCTGAGTAGTGGGCCTAGAACAGTGGTGGGCAGGTGTGTGATAAAACATCTGTGTTGGGGCCATGTAGATCTGCCATTGGCTTCCAAATGGCTTGTAACTGACATGGTGCAGCAAGCAGACCCTTATATGTAAAGGCATCTTGTTATATGGAGAGGTTTCAGGGCAATGTTCAGAATCAGGATGCTATGGTCAAGGGGTCAAACTATGTGAAATAGAAGCCTGACTGGTGCATTCTCCTGCAGACCCTGAGGCACCACATGTGACAGAACTCCCTCCAGCACTCTGACCAAGTTGAACTCCTTGTATTGTGAAGCAAATAACAAACTCCCAGTGCTCTACTAAGAAAAGTAGAGCATGATCAACTAGCTTCACAGTCCACACAGATTGACCCTTAGACTCCAGTTGCCACAGTTTACCTACAAAGTTAGAATTCAGCACTGCTGCCTCATGTTCATTGGAAAATAAGATACCATGTCCCCCAGGTCACATAGATGCAGACCAGTTTTGATGCTCTCACTATAGAGGAAGCTAAAGCTTCGGACCACAACATACATTTTAAGTGCCCAAACTCAGAGGCAGTTTCTCAATATGTCTTTAGGCCTGCAGAGCTCCATGTTTGTGGAGTGTTTACCCTGTCCCTTACTTTTGGAAACTCCTCTACCACCTCCAAGCTTGTGAACACCGAGAATATTCCATTCCAGATATGTATTCACAGATTTTCTAACTCTTCTCCTCTAATTGTGTCTTATTAGGGGAGAAGGTAATGTCAAGGCATTGTTCTGAATGAGAGTGGGAAGATTTTTGTATCACACATATTTGCAAACACAATGGGTTTATTTTCCTATTTTCTATTCGAAATACTGAATCTCTGACACTAATCCATAACCTACTAGACTCTGACTACTAATCCTAATATGATGTAGAATAGTAACCCTAACAGAATGGAAATACAAACAGTTCAGAGAAGGCATGGTGTATACTTGGACTTCCCTTTTGCATTATATGGGGTTGGAGTTATAAATATAGTCAATGTTTATTGAAATATTTCTCCATGTGTTTTTAACGTTAACAAATATGTGAATTCCTCTCCCCTTTCTCTGTCACCTATTCAGCACATGTATTTTTATATGCTCATATAGAATACTACCTGGTATCACACAGACTTTCTTCTGAGGTGGCTGACTTGGCAGATACAAATTGTGAGAAGAGATCACTCCTCCTAAACCCTTTTGGAACTGAAATTTCAACCTATGGGTGAGCCTCCTAGTTGAACAACATTATACATAAATCCATTTTCAGTAAAATGTATTTTTTTGGATAAGTGAAGGATATATATTTCATTTTGAATTTCGATTGGCATATATATTGCTACTTTTTAATGTCTGTGAGTGTGTTTCTGTGTGTATATATATATATATATATATATATATATATATATATATATATCACTCTCCAGATTTTTCAAAATATGAAATATATGTGTCTTATTATACACTCCCTAAAATCATTCATATTCACGTATGTGGATTTATAATCAAATTTTCACAAGATTATTCTCAGAAATTCAGATTATTCATTCACCTGAAATACATATTTGTTTCCTAATACTGAAAACTAACTTCAGTAAATGCTGCATACAAAGCATAATATTTCATCATTGCCTGATGGCCACGAATAGAGTGCATCACACCCAGTGTAACGCGCCACTGCACAGGTGAATAACGAGATAGAACCACAAAAAACTATCTTGTTAAGAACTTACAGCAAAATGGGGGTGCACCAAAACCTATAAGAAAGATTTTTAGCACTGAGATCTGGTAATTGGGTCTGAAAAACGAGCCAAATGTGCAACCGGAGATCCGGTCTGACTGATCCTCAAAACAATAGAGTGTCTGGGTTCCAATAGACACCCTCCACACCCAACAAATGACAGGCCCAGAATACAGATTGAACTGCAGAGAAGCATCACTCAGGGGAAATCTAGTCTAGCAGGAGAAACCAGGACTAGCAGGAGAAACCAGGGGACTAGAGGCCAGGCTCTTGTGACTGGGAAGCTGGAGAACACAGAAGCGCAGGTGACAGTCCACCTGCTGTCCGCGTGACTGGGCGTCTGGAGAACACCGGCGCGCAGGAGACCGACTGCGCCACTGGGTGGCTAGTGATTGCCCACCCGCCAGTGACCTAGAGCTGAAACCAACTGGAGACAGTCCAGTTCCATCCCCGTATTCGAACATTTCGGCAAGGAGCCTGGGCCCGCCAAAGCAGAGGGGTGACGTCACTGGAGCTCGGCCTTCGGAATTCCCTACAAGTGGAATCCACTTTAGCAGGCATAGTCTACCAACACAAAGGAGAGACAACAGAGATACACAACACCGAAACAAATCTATAGAATAAAACAGAAACACAGCAATCAAATAGAGCTGGAAAGTAACATGAGCATCATGAAAAAACAAGGGAAAGAAAGGAGTACAAACAATGCAGGACAACTTAATTCTACAGGAGGACCTAGAAGCATCAGAAACAGGGATAGGGAAAGAACTTAAGGCATTCCTAACTCAGATGGAAAGGAATATTAGAGAAGACATGAGGCAGCAAGTCCAAGCAATAAAAGTATATTTTGAAAATGAATTAAACAAACAAACTCAAATGGCAAACAACGAGCTTTACCAGGAGATAGAGATCTTAAAAGAAATCAAACAGTAATACTAGAAATGCAGAAAAGTATTAACCAAATTAAAAACTCAAACGAGAATATTACAAATAGACTAGATCAAGCAGAAGTCAGAATATCAGATAATGAAGACAAAGTTTATCAACTTGAAAAGAATATAATCAACACAGAAAAGAGGCTTAAATCCCACTAGCAATCTATTCAAGAGATATTGGATGTCATAAAAAATGAGAGTCATTGGGATAGAAGAAGGCATAGAGATTCAAACCAAAGGAATGGAGAACACATTAAATAAAATAATTCTAGAAAACATCCCAGAGATGAAAGATGGATCGGATTGTCAAATCCTGGAAGCCTACAGGACCCCAAACATTCAAAATCATAATAGACAAACTCCAAGACATATAATTATGAAGATAGCCAACATACAGAACAAGGAGAGAATATTAAACACTATAAGAGAAAGGAGGCAGATTACATTCAGGGGAAAACCAATTAGGTTAATGACTGATTTTTCATCACAGACTTTGAAAGCGAGAAGATCCTTGAACAATGTATTTCAAATGCTGAAAAATAATGGATTCCAACCAAGAATACTGTATCCAGCAAAATTAAGGTTCAGATTTGAAAACGAAATTAAAGTCTTTCACAATAAACAAAAGCTAAAAGAATTCGCAGCCAGAAAACCAGCACTGCAAAGCATTTTGAGCAAAATACTACAAGAAGAGGAATTGATAAATAGTGCCGAAAACTAACAGCAGGAGGTATCTCAGTAAAGGGGGAGGAAAATAACCAAAAAAGTAAAAACTAGCCAAACTAAAACATAATAAATAAATAAACATGATTGGAAGAACAAATCATATTTCAATTGTAACCTTAAATGTTAATGGATTATATTCACCAATCAAGAGAATGGGCTAGTAACCTGGATCAAAAAAAATAAATCCAACAATATGCTGCCTTAAGGAGACTCATATGATAGGAAAAGACATACACAGGGTGAAGGTAAAAGGTTGGGAAAAATCATACCACTCACATGGCCCTCAGAAGCAAGAAGGAGTGGCCATACTCATGTGGAATAAAATCAACTTCAAACCTAAGTTAATCAAAAGGGATAAAGAAGGACACTATATTCTGTTAAAAGAAACCATCCACCAACAAGACATAACAATTATGAATTTGTATGCACCAAGCAATGGAGCTGCAATGTTCATAAAACAAACTCTCCTCAAGTTCAATAGCCAAATAGACTACAACACAATAATTATGGGTGACTTCAAGACACCACTCTCGGCATTAGACAGATTCTCTAGACAAGAACTGAATAAAGAAACTATCAAACTCAACAGCACAATTTGTAACCTAGACTTGAACGACATATATAGAATATATCAGCCATCATCAAGTGGATACACGTTCTTCTCAGTTTCACATGGATCCTACTCAAAGATAGACCATATATTATGCCATAGGGCAATTCTTAGTAAATATAAAAGCATGAAGATTATACCATGCACTATAACTGATAATAATGGAATGAAACTGGAAATCAATGATGAAAGAAGGAAGGAAAAATCCTACATCACATGGAAAATGAACAACATGCTACTGAATGATCAATGGATTACAGAAGACATAATGGAGGAGATAAAAAAAATTCTTAGAGACAAATGACAATACAGACACAACATACCAGAATCGATGGGACACAATGAAAGCAGTTTAAGAGGGAAGTTCATTTCTTGGAGTTCTTTCCTCAAAAAAAGAAAAAAATCAACAAATAAATGAACTCACACTACACCTCAAAAACCTAGAAAAGGAAGAGCAAAACAACAGCAAATGTAGTAGAAGACAAGAAATAATTAAATTTAGAGCAGAAATCAACAAAATTGAAACAAAAAAAAATTAAAAAATTTGATAAAACTAAAAGTTGGTTCTTTGAAAAAATAAATAAGATTGACAGGCCCACAGCCATGCTAATGAAGAGAAGAAGAGAGAGAACTCAAATTACTAACATACGGGATGAAACAGGCAATATCACAACAGACACTACAGAAATACAGAAGATAATTAGAAAGTATTTTGAAACACTATATTCCAATAAAATAGAAGATAGTGAAGATATCGATGAATTTTTTAAGTCATAAGATCTGCCCAGATTGAGTCAGGAAGACACACGCAATTTAAACAGACCAATAACAAAGGAAGAAATGAAAGAAGCCATCAAAAACTACCAACCAAAAGAAGCCATGGACCGGATGGGTATACAGCGGAGTTCTACAAAACCTTTAAAGAAGAATTAATACCAATATTTTTCAAGCTATTTCAAGAAAAACAAAAAGAAGGAGCTTTTCCAAATTTATTCTATGAGGATAAATCACCCTGATCCCGAAACCAGACAAAGACACTTCAAAGAAAGAAAACTACAGACCAATATCTCTAATGAACTTCGATGCAAAACTTGTCAATAAAATCCTGGCGAATCGAATACAAAAGCATATCAAAAAAATTGTGCACCATGATCAAGTAAGATTCATCCGTGGGATGCAAGGCTTGTTCAATATACGGAAATCAATAAATGCCATTCACCACATCAATAGACATAAAGACAAGAACCATATGATCATCTCAATAGATGCAGAAAAAACATTTGACAAAGTTCAGCATCACTTTATGTTCAAAACACTAGAAAAACTAGGGATAACAGGAACTTACCTCAACATTGTAAAAGCTATATATGCTAAACCTCAGGCTAGCATCATCCTGAATGTGGAAAAACTGAAGGCATTCCCTCTAAAATCTGGAACAAAACAGGGATGCCCTCTATCACCACTTCTATTCAATTTAGTTCTTGAAATACTAGCCAGAACAATTAGACAGACAAAAAAAATTAAAGGCATAAAAATAGGAAAAGAAGTATTTAAATTATCGCTATTTGCAGATGTCATGAAAATATATTTAACAGACCCCAAAGGGTCTACAATGAAACGGCTAGAGTTAATAAATGAATTCAGCAAAGTGGCAGAATATAAAATTAACACGCATAAATGAAAGGCATTCCTGTATGTCAGCAACACAACTTCTGAAATGGAAATGAGGAAAACCACTCCATTCACAATATCCTCAAATAAAATAAGATACTTGGGAATCAACCTAACAAAAGACGTGAAAGTTTTATATACTGAAAACTACAGAACCCTAAAGAGAGAGAGAGAAGAAGATCTTAGAAGATGGAAAAACAAAAGACCCAGAATAGCAAAAGCAACTCTAAACAGAAAATATGAATCTGGAGGTATAGTGATACCAGAGTTCAAACTGTACTAAAAGCAATAGTAACAAAAACAGCGTGGTACTGGTAACAAAATAGGCAGGTGGAACAATGGTACAGAATAGAGGACACAGAAACCAATCCTCAAAATTACAACTTTCTTATATTTGAAAAAGGGGCTAAAAGCATGCAATGGAAGTAGGATAGCATCTTCAAACAATGGGGTAGGGAAAATTGGGGAAAGGTGGGGCAAGGGAGAGAAGTGAACAACAGCAGATGAGGTAGAGAAAGAAGATGGGAGGGGATGGGAGGGGGTATAGTAGGGGATAGTAGGGGATAGGAAATGTAGCAGAATACAACAGTCACTAATATGACATTATGTAAAAATGTGAATGTGTAACCGATGTGATTCTGCAACTCGTATTTGGGGAAAATTGGGAGTTCATAACCCAATTGAGTCAAATGTATGAAAGATGATATAGGATGAGCTTTGTAATGTTTTGAACAACCAATAAAAAATAAATAAATAAAGGTTTAAAGTTGAGTGGGAAGAAATCAGCTAAAAAAGAGTTGAGATGCATTCATTTTGCTAAGCAGAAACTTTGTTTTGTGTACTTGTAACTATCACAAATTTATTTTACCAGAAAACTGGCTTTTAAAAATGCACATAATTGAGATTAAAGGATAATCCACTTACCTTCAAGAAAAACTCATAGCATTTCCTATATTTTTCATATTTTATTTTTTTGTGAATATTTTGTCATGGACCAGGTCTAGACTTAGGCTATTCTTCCAGAATACTACCTCATCTGACAAGTTGGTACAATGTGTTGGATTGTTCTTTTCATCTTTTATTTAATAGTTTCTAGATGATAATGTGTATTTTTCCATATGTTTGTTTGGACATACATACCCAACTATATCTTTGCATTTTCTGTTTTACTGGGGAAGAGACTCATCAAAAGCTCTTTATTATATGTATCAACAATCAAACATTTAGAGCATGCAATTATACATAATTGTGCATGAAAATATTTTTGTACCATTTTTATAAAGATTTAGAATTATTAATACTGTCCCTACTGTAATTAGTAACTCCTTACAAAAAGAATTAATCAATTGACTTTATATCAATTATGAATATAAAAATTACTAAAATAAGTATTTGGCAATTAATATGCAATTGATAGAAAGTGAAATCACAAGAAAGCCATTTAAAATGTCAGTGCATATGGTCCTTAAATAATAGGTTGTTCAAAAAAAAAATTCTCTAATTCAAAAGAGTTAATATGCCATATTACAGCTAAATGTGATATAAAAACCTTAAATTATCAGTATTGATAAATAAGAATGATACCTGTTTACTTAAATATGTTTATTTGATTTTCACTGTAAGATGTTAATTCTGGAAGACTTGAGAATTAAGAAAGACTTGGTCTATATTATTTCTAACAGGCTAATCAAAGTACTTTTAAATATATATGTATATATATATATATATATATATATATATATATATATATATGTAACACATATGCATGAATATAGATACATATGCATAATAAATGTATTGTAATATATTTATCAGGTGGTTATAATTTTTAAATTTTCTCAAGAAAAGAATGACTATAAAAAACAGTTTTAAATGTAAATTTCATAGCATAGTACTGTTTGTAATGCTATGAGAGAAAAATACTTATGGAGGGAAAATGAAAAAGGAAGAGAGAGAAGGGGGAAAATGAGGAAGAAAGTGAGTAAAGAAGAGGGAGAGGAGTGTTTGATGAAAAGATAAAAGTGGAGGGGCTGGGTTTGTGACTCAGTGTTAACATGCTTGTCTAGCATGTGTGAGGCAGTGGGTTATATTCTCAGCACCACATACGAATAAATAAAATGAAGGTCTATCAACAACTGAAAAAATTAAAAAAGGAGAAATATTACCAAAATTCCAAGATTTTATGAATGTTAAATACAAAAAATTATGTTGCATAGCCTTATGTAAATTCTAGACTCCCCAAAATAATCATTAAATGCTAGATTATTAGTGTTATAACTAAAAATCCATTGCTCTTTCTTCTACATTCTGTGGCATGCTAGTGCTAAAATAAATTGTATTATAACACCAAAATAAAATTCTAATATTTATACAGTAACTGACCCAGTTTAACATCAATGCAAGAAGATTCCTATGTGATATAATGTGTATTTTGACGTTCATTTTTATTCAACACTGGTACATTACTATTTCTCCAGTTAATGCACATCATAGGATGTATATTTCATCCACAATTTAGCAAATATATACACATTTGTTTTGCTTTCAATCACTTTTGCTTCAGAACACATGTATTCCTCCATGTTTCTTGACTTCTCTTTTTGTGACACTTCTTTCCAAACACATTATTTTCGATTTCCATTATCACTTTTGAAGCAAAACTGACACACCCGTTATGATAAAACATAACACTAATATTACCATTAGATGTAAAACTGGTTTAAATGAATGATTGTACATCAATATAAGATTTCTTGTATACTTTCAGATATCAATTCAATCCATTATTCAAAGTGAAACCAGTTATATCATTTATTCACAGTATGGTCTATTCATGCATTGTCTATATATTGATAGACACATGGTACACCTCTGTGTACTCCCAACAATAATTTCTATATCTTCAAAATATTGCTCCCAGAAATGGTGGAAAAAATATGCATGTCAACTGATCTACATATACATTTTATCACAGTAATATTCTGGACACAAAATGCAAAGGTCACACTTATGACTGTCCCAAAGCCTAAATGGAAAGTGAACATGGATTACTAAAAACATCCATGTCCAGGTTGCCTAATGCTCTCAAATGTCAATCCTATTGGTGATTACATATGTGTTTCTTCCTAAGACTACATTTTCAATCTCACCCTGTTGAAACTGTCTAAACCTCTCACTCATTTTATAATTTGCCTGATTTCCTACTCTCTATTCACATCTGCTTTCCTACTTTTTTCCCCAGTTCATCATTGTGACTGACTCTTCACATGTGCTGACATTTATATTCAATCTCTACCAGAAACCCTATTGCTAAAGAACTTTTGGTCCATATTCTATACTCAATCTTCTTCGTAATCCTACCGACTATATTCCTAATCCTAGCAAAAATCCCTTTTTTAACTGGATGCTCTCTTCTACATTCAATCATCGAAGGTACAAGGATCTATGCCATTGCATATCAATTTATCTGAGACATATGTGCAGAACATAATTCAAAGCTAAGTATCCCACTCAAAGGCCAAATTCCCTTCTAGGATTCAAATCTTACCTAGATTTATATTTCAATACTTATATTTCACCTATATTTTCATGTAAATATCGCAGGTTTCCAATAACATTGTTCATCAAGCAGAATGATTCCTAACCCATATTGAACATGTTATTAATCCTAACCATACACTGTTCCTCAATCTAACTTTACAGAAGAGCAGAGACAGAGTTGGTATTACAATACAGGAATGTATGGATCTTCCACCTGCTGAGAACCTCAAAGGTCCATGTAGAAATAATCCCTGGAGAATGTGTAGGATGCTATGAACGACCTGAGAGGGCAAAAGTCATCTTCCATGGCAAAAAAACATGGTCAGGATAAAGGGTTGTGTCTTAATCAGAATCTCTCTTCTTAATGTAGAGAAGATGGACCAAACCAAGCCTCTGTGGAGAGCTGTTCCCCAGTACCTATGGTTGATATACCATTCTAACTTATGAAAATGTCAGAGGAAGTAGGTGCAGCCTCCATCTCATGGGACCCTTGGAAGCATCTGTTAGGACAAAGTGGTTGCCAAGGCTGTGAACTCATTCAGTTCCTGAAGGAAGTGACCTACCTCACTTTCTTGGTGATGGAATCTCTGAACTTGGGATCCAGGAAACCAGGCACACAGAGCCAGTCCCAGTACCAGTCCCAGTGGTCTCACTTGTTTGGATTTACCAAGGACAGAGTCAGTCTTTCTTGGTACCTACTGATGTGAGGATGGCCAAATGCCAGAAAAGCTCTGAAGAGGGGCCCTTCCTGAGAAAGCAGAAAGTGGCTCACCAATGGATCCTCACAACTTCACAGAGTTGGCCAAAGAAAACAGATCTGAGACAAGACAGGCCATTTTGGGGTAACATAGTATGGCCCACCATTCAGAGGACACACTGTATAGTCACAGACCTACTTGGGGAAAGGAGGTGCCTTTGTGGGTGTGGGTGTGAGTTTTTGGTTCTGTCTCATTTTCTGAGAATAGGTGGAAAAGGCGGGTTTTTTTTGGTTTGGTGTGGACTCTTTATAGTAGGTCGTTTGACAAGGTGAGTGTTTCTTTATCTATGTATTCCACTGTGTCCATGGTTGAAGACATTAGAAAAGAGAATGCATCAAGGATGTGTCCTGTCTATTAGGAAGCTTCCCAGCATTCATCCTGCCCGATTTATTAATGGACTGTGGCTTGTCTTATAGATGTGCAACACCTACTAAATTCCTAAGTTCAGGTTTTCTTCCTAAATTCTGGCCACTCTCCAAAATAGTCTTACGGATTTGTGTCCAAGATATGTACCCCTCCAAGCTCTGTGACATGGCCATGTACTGGATAGCTGAAGGAAATGGGAGCATCTCAGAAAACACAGATATCAGTGTGACCAGTAATGTCTCAGTGGAAAAACCCTTCTTTTGGCCTTTTGCTTACTTATTGATCTGTTGACCTGAATGTCAGGAGGTCTTTGCCTCAGTCCACCCATTTGGGAAGACTGATGAAAACTGTTTTCAAATGGAAATGCATACGCATCACCTGTCGCTCTTTGTTTAATTGCTTAGGAGAAGGATGTGTCTGATTCAGCCTCTTGGCCCTGTGTGATGCTGTGGCTTAGATTCTCAGCACCTCATGGATCTAAAGAAAGATTCCATGTGTGTATCCAAAACAAAAATGGTAAAAAACCACGCTGACTTTAGGAAAATAAGTGGCAAGGGAGCTCTTTTGAACACTGTCTTGGGCTGCGCCCCTCATGGAAAACTCCAGCAAGAGGTTGTGATTAGTGTCTATATGGAAGAGGATGAGGGCCTTGTGGGAGTGTTTTGGTTTTAATTGTGTTTATTTGTGTGGTGGTTGGAAGTGATGACTGGGTCCACTTGGGCTTGAACTCTGGTGTGATACCCTTAGAGACGGAGGTCTAGAACTGACGTCAGAGAAGTATTGCCATGAATTGTGTTGGGGTTTTAGGAGGCCATGCATGAGAGTCGCTCTTGGAAACTGAGATCTTGGACCAGGGTAGCTTTCCACAGAACACTGGGAATCTCAGCCAGGATATCACATGATTTCATTCTGAAAGACTTGGCAGCAATAGTTGAGAGTCAAAACTCACATGGACCTCATATTGTAGACCTCAATGGGCCTGGCTTCATGTGACTTTTTGGTCACTCTTTGGGAAGACTTTCCTCTGAGAGTTCTCCAGAACTTTCATTGAAATAAACTTCCTCAACATTTAATGGTTCCTGAATAAATTTAAACCCACAGTGCCTCCAACTTCATCCTTTAAAAATGGCTAGATAAGTACCATGACATTTTTTAAATTCCCATGACCAGATGGCACTGGAGTAACTTTGGATCTTATGCTGTTGATCATGAGTGTACAAGACAGTGCCTTGATTGACTTGGTTTCATGAGAATGGTGTAGAACAGAGATGCCAGTAATTTGGAGACTGCTGAGTTGGGGCCTAGAGCAGTGATGTGCAGGTGTGTGATAAAACATCTGTGTTGGGGCCATGTGGATCTGCCATTGGCTTCCAAATGGCTTGTGACTGACATGCTGCAGCCAGCAGACCCTTATATGTAAAGGCATCTTGTTATATGGAGATTTTTCAGGGCAATGTTCAGAATCAAGTTGCTATGGTCAAGGGGGCAAGCATGTGCGATAGAAGCCTGGTTGGTGCATTTATATGCAGACCCTGACACACCACATGTGACAGAAATCCCTCCAGCACTGTGCCCCAGTTGAAATCCTTGTATTTCAAGAAGCAAATACCAAACTCCAAGTGCAGCAGAAAGAAACACCACGAAAACTGGAGGATTACCAATTGGGTTCACAGTCCAAACAGGGAGACACTTAGCCCCAAGTTGCCACAGTTTACCTACAAAGAGAGAATTCAGAACTGCTGCGACATGTTCATTAGGAAAATAAGAAACAACATCCTCCAGGTCACATAGATGAAGACCCAGCTTTGATGGTCTCACTACAAAGAAAGCTAAAGCTTCTGACAACAACGTATATTTCAAGTGCCCAACCTCAGAGGCAGTTTCTCAAGAAGTCTTTAGGCAAGCAGAGCTCCATGTTTCTGGAGTGTTTACCCTTTCCCTTACTTTTGGAAACTCCTCTACCACCTTCAAGGTTGTGAACTCCTGAGCATTTTCCATTCCAGATATGTATTAACAGATTTTCTAATTCTTATCCTCTAATTGTGTCTTACTTGGGGCGAAGGTAATGTCAAGGCATTTTTCTGGATGAGAGTGGAAAGATTTTTGTTTAGCATATGTTTGCATACACATTGGATTCATTTTCCTATTTTCCATTTGAAATACTGAATCCCTGACACTAACCCATACTGTACTAGAATCTGACTACTAATCCTAATATGATGGAGAAAAAGAATCCTAACAGAAAAGAAATAGAAGCTGTTCAGAGAAGGCATGGTATATATTTGGACTTGCCTTTTGCAAGTAGGTGTTATAATTCTAGTCAATTTTTAATTGAAATAGTCCTCCATGTGTTTTTAAAGTTAACAAATATGTGAATTCCTGTCTCCCTTTCACTGTAGACTATTCAGCACATCTATTTTATATGCACATAAAGAATCCTACCTTTTATCACGTGTATATTTTTGTGCGGTAGCTGATTTGGCAGATACAAATTTTGAGAAGAGATCACTCCTCCTAGATGCTGTTGGAACTGAAAATTGAACCTATGGGTGAGCTTCCTAGGAGAACAACATTATACATAAATCCCTGTTAAGTAAATTGAATATTTTTAGATCTGTGAATGATGTATATTTCATGGTGAATTTGGATTGGCATATATGTTGCTACATTTTAAAATTTGTGTGTGTGTGTGTGTGTGTGTATACACACATACACACTCTCCAGATTTTTCAAAATATGAAATATATGTGTCTTATTTACACTCCCTAAATTCATTCATGTTCAAGTATGTGGATTTATAATCAACTTTTCACAAGATTATTTTCAGAAATATTCATCCACCTGAAATTCATATTTGTTTTCTATTACTGAAAACTAACTTCAGTGAATGGTGCATACGTATCCTGTTGATAGTCACAGCCGAAGGGGCCACAGCAAACTTCCAGGTGCCAGCAAACTTTCAGCTGCAGGCTGATGATTGGCTCACAGCGGCCTTAGCAACTTCTAGCTCATTGTCTCCTCTGTGGTGATGCTCATTGGAGATGCTCATTGAGATGTTTCCCCGCCTTTCAGACTTCCAGCTTATGATTGGCTCACAGCAGCCCCAGCAACATCTAGCTGATTGGCTCCTCTGCGGTGATGCTTATTGGGCTGTTTCCCTGCCCATTCAGACCATGGAGCTGCTCATTGGGGGACTTTTTTGGCTCTGCCCACGTGACCCAGCCAATCTGCCTCAAGAGCAGGAGGATTGTGAGAAGTGGATAGAGGCTTTTGTGGGAGGGAGAGGCTTTTGGGAAGCTGGTGTTGGGAGTTGGGGTTCTGAGGATTTTTCCTGAGAGACTGTTTTGCTTGGCGTGTGTGGTTCTAAAAATAAAGTTAGTTTCTTTTGACAAGTGGATTCTGATTGTGCCCAGCCAGACAGCGGCATTTGGTGGCTCATATGGGGAGCGACTGAGTGTAACTGATAAGGTAAACTGCTCGCTCTTGAGGGCAGGGCGAGAGGATGAGTAGCCATTTTATGATTCCTATTTTGTTTTAAGTTGCCTGTCCCTGGAGATGAGTGAGATGGAAGAAAAACTGCTCACATCTGAGGAAAAACTATTTGTGTCTGAGGAACAGATAGGGAGAAAGGCTATAATAATTTTTTGTTGTTCCATTTTTATTTCGTTCTATCTCTTTTTTTGTTTGGTGTTATCTTGTTGGTTTGTATTATAGTAGAAATATGGGATCAAAAATTAGTAAAAAACAAACCAAAAAAGTGTTAAGTAAATTGTTAGAGGAAGGAGGCATCCCAGTAAAATCAAGAGCAGTCATGGCAATTGTTGATACAATACAAAAATGTAGTACATGGCTTTTTAAGGAGGAGTTGTTAAATATATCACAATGGAACCATCATGGTGCAGATTTAAAAAGAATAGAAAAGAAAAGCCCAGGGATTCTGCCAGTTGGCACATTGCCATTGTGGACATTCATATCTTGTTTGCTTAGTTCAAAGCCTTCAGTTCAGTCAATGGTAGAGGAAGAAGAAGACATATTGATTCAAGTAAAACAGAAGGTGTCTCAAGTTAGTCAGACAGAAGAAAAAATTCAAGTAAAAGAGAAGGTCTCTCGAGCTAGTCAGATAGAGGAAACTATTCAAGTAAAAGAGAACGTCTCTCGAACTAGTCAGACAGAGGAAAAAATTCAAGTAAAAGAGAAGGCCTCTAAAGCTAGTTAGACAGAGAAAGAAAGTGTAAAACAGTAAAAAACATCAGGGGAAATTTACAACAGGAGACTGCTATTAACACCTTTCTATCACCAGATGACATAAGTGTCCAACTAACAAGGCCACTTTCTTATGCTGGGAGGCCCCCAACTCCCGCAGTTGATAGTTAGGATCCTGAGACAAGATCTCAAATATTAACATGCCCTGTATTTGAGGGAGGAGGGCAGCGTGTTTACCATGCTTTAAATTTCAAAACAGTGAAGCAGCTAAAAGAGGCTGTAACAACCTATCGTCCTCAAGCACCCTTCAATGTAATCATGGTCGAATCCATTAACAACTTGAACATGAAGCCAGTGGATTGGGCTAATATGTGTAATGTTGTGCTAAATGGAGGACAATGCATGTTATGGAAGGTTGCCAATGAGGAATGTTGAAAGGAGACAGCTAGGCGAAATGCAGGAGCTGGTTATCCTCAGAGAAATCTAGATATGTTGTTAGGAAAGGGACCTTATGAAGATCAGCCACAGCAAATTGCATATGATCATGGTGTATGTGCAGAAATTGGTGTAGATGCAATTAAGGCATGGAAGACTTTACAAGAACATGGAGGTCTACAAGGTCAATTATCTAAGGTAATACAAGGAGCTAATGAACCTTATGCTGAATTTGTAGATAGGCTTATTCAAAGAGCTACCAGAGTTTTTGGGAATACAGAACAAGCAATGCCATTACTAAAACAACTGGCTTATGAGCAAGCGAATCGTTGTTGCAGAGATATCATTAGACCATGGAAAAATGAAGATTTAAACACATTGATTTAATTATGTAGAGACATTAATGAACAAGAGCAAGTCATGGCAGCTGCAGTAAAACAGGCTTTAGTTGCCAGATACATTAATGAACAAGGGCAAATTGTGGCAGCTACAGTAAAACAGGCTTTAGATGCCAGACCAAGAACATGCTACCAATGTGAAGAAACAGGACATTTTAAAAGGAATTGGCCCATAGAAGGAGGGTTTAACAATATTAGTTATCAAAGGAGTAGAATACCAGGTATTTGGCCACAATGCCATAGAGGGAGACATTGGGCTAATGAGTGCTGTTCTCAAACCACCATAGAGGGTACTCAATTATCAAAAAATGAACAAGGACCAGGTGTTTATCCACGATATCATGGAGAAAGGCATTGGGCTCAATTGCCAAATAAATGGACAGGGGGTTCCAATGCTCCGGGGCCCCAAACCACAAATATACAGAGCACTGGAGGAACCCAGCAACCCCAACAAGGTAGTGCCCAGGACACATTGTCCATCAGATCCCTCATCAGACAAACCAGAGGGAGCACAGTGTTGGACATCTGTGCCTCTGCCAGATCAGTACTAACTCCAGAGATGGGAGTTCAAATCATTCCCACAGGGGTAAAAGGACCTCTTCCCAAAGGAACCATGGGCTTATTATTGGGATGCAGCTCTTCTACTCTAAAAGAACTTATGATAAGTCCTGGGGTGATTGATCCCGATTATGAAGGTGAAATAAAAATTATAGCCAGTTCTCCAAAGGACATATCAGTAATTTCACAAGGAGATAGAATAGCACAGTTACTAATAATACCCAGCCTATATGATAAATTTTCCAGTCGTACTGTAGAAAGATGTTCCAAGGGATTAGGCTCCACAGGTGTAGATTTGGCTATGCTTTCTTTAAATTTAGATTCTTGCCCCATGCTAAAACTAAATATTCAAGGGCATGAATTGAATGGGCTACTGGATACAGGTGCAGACATTAGCATCATCTCTCGTCAAGAATGGCAAAAACATTGGCCATTACAACAAGCCACTCAAACGCTTCGAGGCCTATAAGTGGCAACTAATCCCCATAGAAGTAAAATGGTATTAGATAGGAATGATCCTAAAGGATGTGAAGGAACTATACAGCCATATGAATTGGATCATCTTCCCATAAATTTATGGGGACGAGATGTCCTAGATCAATTAGGTTTGACATTAACAAATAACATCAACCAAAATGCAGCCACTATTATGACTAGACAAGGTTTTAGGAAAGAAAAAAGATTAGAAAAACAAGAATAAGTCATAGCAGCACCAATACAAATAGATCAAGGAACAGAGAGACATGGGTTGGATTTTCAGAAAGGGCCACTGAGACAATAAAAATTACCTGAAAATCAGAAAGACAGTATGGGTTCCTCAGTGGCCCCTGACTGAAGAAAAGATACAAGCAGTCCATGACCTGGTAAAACAACAATTAGCAGAAGGACATATACAACCGACTGTATATCCCCAAAATACTCCCATTTATGTCATCAAAAAGAAATCTGGTAAATGGAGACTATTGCAAGATTTTAGAGCCATTAATAATGAGATGGTTATTATGGGACCTGCTCAATCAGGGATTCCTCAATTGTCTGCTTTGCCAATAACCTGGTATGTTTTAGTTATAGATATTAAATATTGTTTTTTTTTTCAATTATAATTCATCCTAAGGATAGTCCAGGTTTTGCTTTTACTATCCCTGCACTGAATCATGAAGGTCCTGATCAGAGATATGAATGAAAAGTACTCCCTAAAGGGATGGCTAACAGCCCAACTATGTGTCATATTTATGTTAACAAAGTAATCCAGCCACTTAGAAATCAAAATTCTGAACACAAATATTTCACTATATGGATGATGTATTATTAGCACACAAAGCTAAAAACACATTGCTAGAAAGTTATGCCACAC
Organism: Callospermophilus lateralis; assembly: GCF_048772815.1. NCBI lineage: Eukaryota > Metazoa > Chordata > Mammalia > Rodentia > Sciuridae > Callospermophilus > Callospermophilus lateralis. The sequence continues at coordinate 377,496 of NW_027515635.1, forward strand.
TTACAAACTTATTAAAAATTATAATGTAGAGATAGCAATAGATAAAGTACAATTAAATTTTCCAATTAATTATTTAGGAGTTCTGTTATCCTCAACCATGGTCAGTCCACCAAAAATTCAAATACGAGTAGATCAACTCAAATCACATAACGACTTTCAAAAGTTATTAGGAGACATTAATTGGATAAGGCCTTATCTAGGTATACCAACAGGAGAGTTGGGACCTTTATTTGATATCCTAAAAGGTCTATCAGATAAAAATTCACCCTGCATGTTAACACCTGAAGCAAGAAAGGCAATAAAAATCAATGAAACATATATGGAAAATATGCATTTGGATAGAATTGATATAAGTTTGCCTTTATTATTTATTGTACTACCAACAAAAAATATTCCTACAGGAGTATTTTGGCAAGAAGGTCCATTATTATGGATACATTTATCTTATTCTCCTTACACTATTCTTACTAGGTATCCTGAGGCTTTAGGATAATTAATACTCAAAGGAATTAAAGCAGCAAAGGGAGTGTTTGGAATTTCTTCCAATAAAATTTTTACTCCATATACTCTGAATCAAATTGATGAGTTAGCTAATGAGTTAAATACTTGGGCAATAATCATGGTCCAATCTAATGTTTCATTTGATAACCACTTACCATCTAACCCTTTATTTTCTTTTTGGTCATCGCATCCTGTAATTTTTCCAAAATTGAGAAGAAAAACACTTATCATGAATGCTTCAAATATATTCACTGATGTATCAAATAATGGTACAGCAGCAATAGTTATACCTGATAAAACTTATAAATTTTTAGTACCCAAACAATCAGCTCAAAAGGTAGAGCTTAATGCAGTATTACAAGCTTTTGAGATATTTAAATATTCTGTATTTAATTTATTTTCCGATAGTCAGTATATAGTTAATGCTATAGTATCCCTTAAAGTTGCTGGTAAGATTTCTCCTTTCTCTACTGTTTTCTCTTTACTTTCCAATATAAAAAGTCTAATCTGGGACAGAAAAGATCTATTCTTTATAAGACATATCAGGGCACATCCAAAAAGAAGATGATTTGACTCAAGGCCTTATCAGCTGATATCCAAAATTCCAGTTTGACTATCCTTACATCTGAGATAGAACCAGGATGCTTTTTTCATTATCTATTTTATTATTGCCCTTTCCCACATTCTATTTTGTTTTTTGAGCTCATACAGACCTAGTTTAATGTTTTGCTGATCAGTTCTATTTTTTGACAAAAGAGTTTTTGAACATTGCAATGGAGATTTCACGTGTAAAAAGTTATAAGGCCTTTACTATTAGGTTATGTGTTGTATGTATTATATTATGTGTGCACACTTGTGTTTTGTGTTATATGTTTGAATGTTCGTATGTCCATATATGATATATGATGAGCGCTCATAAAAAAAAATGGATCCAAATATTTTTTTATTCACATTATTTAAATGGTTTAATTTAAATTGGGTAAAGAGCTGTTGAGGTTTGTTTTAAAATTTGAAAAAAAGGAGGTTAACAGATCTGTTTCCTTTCTTTCACCTTTCCTTTTCATTATATTTAATAATTATCTTCAAGACAATGTAAATAGTTAAGAAAATTGTTTTCTTTCAGTGCCTTCTGGAATGTTACATAATTTTTCTTTAGCCATTATTGCCAGAATTCCTATCTTCATCCCAGTGCTGGTGAAATCAAAGATAAAACCAATCTACAGCTTCTGCAATAGCCATCACTGAAATGCTTGCAGAACTTGCCTAGACACATTGAGAACTCTTCTGTATGCATTGTAAACTACCTGTTTGTGCAGCGACTTGTGGTAGTGTTCGGGTATATTTGCTGATGATGTCATCGGTGGTACAATTTTTCCAAAAGGAGCTGTCAATTGGCTTGGTGTATCTTCCTCTCTTCTGTGTGTCATTATCGTCCAGCTAATGTTTGGGGGCCATTAGAGGTGAGGCAAAGAACCTCACCACCCCCCGGTGGTACAAAGACCTCTCCACAGGTGTTGCTGTAAACTGGACCGGTAGTCAGTGATGGGTAAGATCCAATTGCAATGGTACCAACTTAACGGGTAAGGACCATATGTACTATTGGACAACCTAAGGCAGGCACTGTCCCTAAGCCACATGTGTGTTGTTTAAACAGAGAGGGGGAGATGTTGAGAGCCACATCCGAAGGGGCCCCAGCAAAATTCCAGAAGCCAGCAAACTTCCAGCTGCTGGCTGATGATTGGCTCACAGCAACATCTAGCTGATTGGCTCCTCTGCGGTGATGCTCATTGGGCTGTTTCCCTGCCCTTTCAGACCACGGAGTTGCTCATTAGGGGACTTATTTGGCTTTGCCCACATGACCTAGCCAATCGGCCTCAAGAGCAGGAGGATTGTGGGAGGTGGAGAGAGGCTTGTGTGGGAGGAAGAGGCTTTTGGGAAGCCAGTGGTGGCAGTTGGGGCTCTGAGGGTTTTTCCTGAGAGGCTGTTTTGTTTGGCGTGTGTGGTTTTAAAAATAAAGTTAGTTTCTTTTGACAAGTGGCTCCTGATTGTGCCCAGCAAGACTGCGGCATTATCCTAATATTTCTACAGTAACTGCCCCAGTTTAACAGCAATGCAAGTAGACTCTTATGGGACGTGATTTGTATTTTGATGTTCATTTTTATTCAACACTGGTACATTACTATTTCTTCAGTTTATGCACATCAGAGGGTATATATTTCTTGCACAAGTTGGCAAATTTATAGGCATTTGTTTCACTTTCAATCACTTCCTGCTTCAGAACACATGCATTACTCCAGGTTTCTTAACTGGTCTATTCGTGAGACTTCTTTCCAAACATATTATTTCCGATTTTCTTTATAATTGTTTAAGCAAAACTCACACACACTTCATGATAAACCATAACTATCATTTCACAATTAGATGTATAACTGTTTGGAATGAATGATTGTATATCAATATAAGATTTCTTATATATTTTCTGATATCAATTCAATCCATGATTTAAAGTGGAACCAGTTATATTATTTATTCACAGTATGGTCTATTCATGCATTATCTATATTCATAGACACAGGGTACACCTCTTTGTACCCCCAATACTAATTTATACGTTTTCAAAATATTGCTCCCAGTAATAGAGGAAGAAATACTCATGTCACCTAATCTAAATATGCATGTTATCACAGTAATATTCTGGACGCAAAATGCAAAATTCACACGTGTGATTGTACCAAAGCCTAAATGGACACTGAACATGGATTACTAAAAACATCCATGTCCAGCTTGCATAACGCTCTCAAATGTCAATCCTATCGGTGACTACATATTTGTTTCTTCCTAATATATTCAACCTCAAAACTGTTGAAAATGTCTAATACTATCACTCACCCTGTACTTTGCCTGTTTTCCTAATGTCTCTATTGATATCGGCTTTCCTACATATTTTCCCCAGTTCATCATTGTGACTGACCCTTCACATGTGCTGACATTGATATTCACTCTCTAACCAAAACCCAATTGCTAAAGAACTTTTGGTACAAATACTAAATTCACCCTTGTTCCAAAATCTACTGACTATCTTCCTGATCCTATTGATTATCCCTGTTTGAGTGGATGTTCTCCTCTACATTCAATCATCCAAGGTACAAGTCCTATGGCATTGTATATCGACTTATCTGAGACATGTGTGCAGAACATAATTTAAAGCTATGTATCGCAATCAATTGCCCAATGCACTTCTGAGCTTCAAATCTCACCTAGATTTCTGTTTACATACTTATATTTCACCTCTGTATTCCTATAAATATTGCAGGTTCCCAATACCATTATTCATCCCACAGAATGATTCCTAAACCAAATCGATCCTGTTATTATCCCTAACCATACACTCTTGCCTCAATCTAACATTACAAAAGAGCAGGGACAGAGTTCATCTTACAATACAGGAATGTAGGGGATCTTACACCTGCTGAGAACCTCAAATTTCTATGCAGAAATGATCCCTGGAGAAGATGTAGGCAGCTATGAAGGACCTGAGAGAGCAAAAGCCATCTTCCATGGCAAACACCCTGTGATAACGAAGGGATGTGTATGAATCAGCCTCTCTTTTCTTAATGTAGAGAAGATGGACCAAACCAGACCTGCGTGGAGAGGTGTTCCCGGGTGGCCATTGTTGATATACCATTCAAACTTGTCAAAGTGTCACAGGAAGTAGGGGCAGCCTCCATCTCATGAGACCCATGAAAGCAACTGTTAGGACAAAGTGGTTGCCAAGGCAGTGATCTCATTCAGTTCCTGAAGGAGGTGACCTACCTAACTTCGTTGGTGATGTAACTCTCTGAAATTGGGATCCAAGAAGCCAGGCACCCAGAGCCAGTCCCAGTCCCAGTCCCAGTGGTCGAACTTGTTTGGATTTACCAAGGACAGAGTCAGTCTTTCTTGGTACCTAATGATATGAGGATGGACAAATGCCAGTAGAGCTCAGAAAAGGGGCCTTTCCCTAGATAGCAGGTATTGGCTCAATGCTGCCTGCTGACAACTTCGTAGAGTGGGCCAAGAAGAACAGATCTGAGACAGGCCAGGCCATTTTGGGGCAACATAGTATGGCCCACCAGTCAGAGGACACTCCAGATAGTCACAGACCTACTTGGGGGAAGGAGGTGCTTTTGTGGATGTGGATGTGAGTTTGTGGTTTTGTCTCATGTTCTGAAAATAGGTAGGAATGGTGGTTTGTATGGTTTGGAGTTGACTGTTTCTAGGAAGCCGTTTGGCAAGGCGAGTGTTTCTATGTCTGTGTATCCACTGTGTTCGTGGTTGTAGTCTTTAGAAAAGAGAATGCATCAATGGAGGTTTCCTGTCTAGTTGGAAGCTTCCCAGCATTCCTCCTGCCCACTTTATAAATGGACTGTGGCTTGCCTTATGGATGGGCAACACCTACTATCTTCCTAAGGTCCTCTACACATCTTGATTTCTGGCCTCTCTCCAGAATAGGCTCATGGTTTTGTGGCCAAGATATGTACCACCTCCAAAATCTGTTACATGGCCATGTAATGGATAGCTGAAGGGAATGGGAACATCTCAGAAAACTCAGATATCAGTGTAACCAGTAAAGTCTCAGTTTAAAAACCTTGCTTTGGCCCATTTGCTTACCTATGGTTATGTTGCCCTGAATGTCAGGAAGGTATTTGCCTCAGGCCACCCCTTTCTGAAGCCTGAAGAAAACATTTTTCAAATGGAAATGAATGGGCATCACCTGTGGATCTTTGCTTAATTGCTTTGGAAAGAGATGTGTCTGAATCAGCCTCTTGGCCCTGTGTGAGGTTGGGGCTTTGATTCTCAGAAGGTGATAGATCTTAAGAAAGATCCCATGTGTGCTTGGGTGTTCTATTGCCTCCAACTCACATAAAGGATTTATACCCGACAATCAGTAGGATTAAATTGGAGAATCAGAACAGTATTAACGGCAGGCCTATTTGATCACTCCTGGTTCACAGGAAGGGTGTCTAGGTCACCCTGACTTTAGGCAAATGAGGGGCAAGGGAGTTTATTTTGGAAACTGTCTTGGGCTTCGCCCCTCATGGAAAATTCCATTCAGACGTTACGATGAGTGTCTATATGGAAGATGATGAGGGCCATGTGGCAGTGTTTTGGTTTTAATTGTGGTCATTTGTGTGCTGGTTGGAAGAGATGACTGGGTACACCTGGACCTGAACTCTGGTGTGATTCCCCTTAGAGACTGAGTTCTGGAACTGACTTCAGGGAAGTATTGCCATTAATTTTGGTGGGATTTTAGGAGGCCACACATGAGAGTCGCCCTTGGAAACTGAGATCTAGTCTCAGGGTGTCTTTCCACAGTGCACTGGGAATCTCCACCAGGATATAAGACGATTTTATTCTGAAAGACTTGGCAACCATAGTAAAGAGTCAAAACACATATTGAACTCACATTGAGTAGACATCAATGGGTCAGGCTTCATGTGACATTTTGGCCATTCGTTGGGAGGCGTTGCCTTTTAGAGTTCTCCAGAGCTTTCATCCTCACCATTTAATGGTTCCTGAATGAATTGAAAAACCAGTGCATCCAACTTGATACTTGAAAAATGGCTAGATAAATACCATGAAATTTTTGAAATTCCCATGACCAGGTGGCACTGGAGAACCTTTGGATGTCCTGTTGCTGATCATGAGTGTACCAGACAGTGCCTTGAATCACTGGGTTTCATGAAAATGGTATAGAACAGAGATGCCAGTAAGTTGGAATTTGCTGAGTAGTGGGCCTAGAACAGTGGTGGGCAGGTGTGTGATTAAACATCTGTGTTGGTGTCATGTGGATTGGCCATTGGCTTCCAAATGGCTTTTGACTGACATGGTGCAGCCAGCAGACCCTTGCATTTAAAGGCATCTTGTTATATGGAGAGGTTTCAGGGCAATGTTCAGAATCAAGTTGCTAGGGACAAGGGGGAAGTCTATGTTGGATATAAGACTGGTTGGTGCATTCTCCTTGCAGACCCTGACCCACCACACATGACAGAACTCCCTCCAGCACTGTGTCCCAGTTGAACTACTTGTATTTCGTGAAGCAAACACCAAACTCCCATTGCAGCAGCTAGAAAGACCATGAAAAATGGAGGATGACCACATGGCTTCAGAGTCCACACAGGAAGACACTTAGCCCCCATTGGCCACAGTTTACATACAAAGAGAGAATTCTGCACTACTGCCTCATGTTCATTAAAGAATAAGAAAACATGTGCTCCAGGTTACATAGATGCAGACCCAGCTTTGATGGTCTCACTGCAAAGGAAGCTAAAGCTCCTGACTACAACATATATATCCAGTGCCCAAACTCAGAGGCAGTTTCTCATAAGTCTTCCGGTCAGCAGAGCACCATGTTTGTGAAGTGTTTACCCTGTCCCTTACTTTTGGAAACTCTTCTACCACCCCCAAAGTTGTGAACTCCTGAGCATATTCCATTCCAGATAAGTATTTATAGATTTTCTAACTCTTCTCCTCTAATTGTGTCTAACTTGGGGCGAAGGTAATGTCAAGGCATTGTTCTTGATGAGAGTGGGATGATTATTTTAGCACATATTTGCATAAACATTGGATTGATTTTCCTAATTTTCATTCGAAATACTGAATCACTCCCACTAACCCATACCCTACTAGACTCTATATTCTGACTCCTAATCCTAATATAATGGAGAAAAATAACCCAAAATGAATAGACATACAAGCATTTCAGAGGAGGCATGGTGTATAATTGGACTTGCCTTTTGCATTATGTAGAATTGGAGTTATAAATCTAGTCAATTTTTTGTTGAAATAGTTCTCCATGTGTTTTTTTAACTTTTGTTGTTTGTTGTTCAAAACATTATATAGTTCTTGATATATCATATTTCACACTTTGATTCAAGTGAGTTATGAACTCCCATTTTTATCCAGTATATAGTTTGCAAAATCATATCAGTTACGCATCCATTGATTTACATATTGCCATACTAGTGTCTGTTGTATTTTGCTGCCTTTCCTATCCTCTACTATCCCCCCTCCCCTCCCCTCCCCTCCCATCTTCTCTCTCTACCCCCTATACTGTAATTTATTTTTCCCCCTTGTATTTTTCCCTTTCCCCTCACTTCCTCTTGTCCGTAATTTTGTATAACCCTGAGGGTTTTCTTCCATTTCCATGTAATTTCCCTTCTCTCTCCCTTCCCCTCCTACCTCTCATCCCAGTTTAATGTTAATCTTCTTCTCATGCTCTTTATCCCTACTCTGTTCTTAGTTACTCTCCTTATATCAAAGAAGACATTTGGCATTTGATTTTTAGGGATTGGCTTCCTTCACTTAGCATAATCTGCTCTAATGCCATTCATTTCCCTGCAAATTCTATGATTTTGTCATTTTTTAATGCTGAGTTAAACTCCATTGTGGCCTCTGGCGTGTGCCCAGGTTTCCGTTCCTGTCTTCCTGTTGTTAATTTCTGGCCTATTTATTGTTGTGACCAGGACCTTAGTCAATGCCTTAGTCTGTCTTTTGCATCTCTCATCTTCCCTTTGCTCCCTTTCTTTCTCTTTGTTTCTCTCATATAGTATACTTTCTCGGCTTCTCTGACTAAATCTCCCAAAGTCATATCTTGTGATCCCTCTAAGAGTTGTAACTTTCTTTTAATATCCAGGGCAGCTTGCCCAATGAAGGCCATCATGACAGATGCCTTTTGATCCTCTGCCTGAGGATCAATAGGGGCTCGAGCCTTTGACTGAGGGGGAAACCTGTCCTCAGGGAAGACTTAAAAAAGCGGAGCTTGCGATTGCCTCAGCAGACACCACCGAAAGACAGATCCAGGAGGAGAGTGGGGATGACACATGGTGAGTGACCCACCATGGGACAAGCAGTTTCGTCACATGATTTGTTTTTGTCAGGCCTCAAGGAGGCCCTCAAGACATAGGGGGCACATGTTAAGAAAAAGGACTTAAAATTATTCTTTTCATACATAGGAGAATTGTGTCCATGGTTTCCCCCTGAAGGGTCCATTGATGGTAGAAAATGGCTTAGAGTAGGAGACTGTTTAAACCATTTTTTTTGTTGTTGTTGAAGAAAAAGTCCTAGAACAAAGGTATATTAGACCTTTTGTAGACATTAATATTTTATTAGATTTTTAAACACCTAGAAAAATTTGTAAGTTTAAATTTAAAGACATTTATATTTATCTGTTTATCCAATTTAAATCGAACCATTTAAATCACGTGAATTAAAGATCTTTGGATCCACTTTGAAATAGTAAGCTTGCCTTAATTTGATTTTAATTGGAGTCAGTGGTCTTTTCTTGCATCCTGGTGTAATATTTTGTAGTTTCCCATCGAGATGACCCTGCCCCAATAGATCACAAGACCAGACTACTGGAAATTCTGAAGCTGGCCTTCCCTCCAGGGCTCCGGCATGAAGAGGCAATTTCCAAGGCCTTGGTGTGAGATTTTGGTCCAGGGAGCACTGCAGTGAACCACCGCCCTAAAACTATTAGCAAGCACATGGTGGAGGAGGCCTCCATAGGTAACTGGCGCCTATATAACATCTGATATCCGGTTAAGGGAGATCTCTTCTGATGACAGAGTGGTGTCCTGGGGAGACACACATATACTCCTGTCTGGTACAGTAACGAGAATCATTCTGTCCTCTGTTATGTTCTGTAGGGAATTCCTCTGAAAGCATAGAGAGGTGCCAATGGGCACGCAGGAGCTCCTATCCCAGAGCTTTAGCAAGACGTTGCATAGTTCCTCTGTTTTTCTGTTTCTGCGCTGGTTTTCTGTTTTTTTGTGTGTTTTGTTCTGTGTTTCATATTTTTTTTTTTTTGGTTTGTTTTAGTGTGTTTTGTTGTGTGATTTCTGTGGTAAAACTTAACTGGAAATGGGTAATAAAGCAAGTAAACTGACACCCATTTGGACTGTGTTTTAAAGAACTGTGATGAACTTTAATACCCTTTGTTAAGCAGGATGAGAGAAACCCCTAGCTGGCTGCCTGGAGCACACCCACTGCAGAGGGCAATGCCTGCTGGGGACCTAAGAACTGAGTATCTCCCAGGTTAACACGTGAAACTCCTTAAAACCCCTTGTCCCTTCAGATCGATAGAATCACAACCATTGGGCAGAGACCCCTGTTTTTCTCCTTTGTTAGCAAAGCAGTAAATCTCCCTTTTTCTTTTTCTCAAACCCTGTCCTCATTATTAAATTGGGATTAATTGGCTTCAAAATCAGGAACCAAACTTTAAGTTACAATTTTTGGTACCCCCCACACCCCGGAACTCTTTGAGAGCTGACTACTGAAATGTTAGGAGATGGAGCGTGCTTGGGGTGGAACCGAACAAGAGGAGCTAATCCTGTAAGTGAAAGGAGGGACTGAGGGACTTCCAGCAGCTGCCCAAGCCCTGTTGCTTCAGAGAATTACCTACTTCCTTCCCTGCACTGTAAGGATTTTGCCATCTCTGTTTTCTTAAAAAAGAGAAAAAGAAAAAGGGGACACTAAATACAGTAAAGTCACCATGGAGACCCTTGATTTTACATTTCAGGTTGTCCTTCTGTGAAAACATCTGGTTCCCTTGTGGGAAAATCTATGGTGCCACTGGTGTATGAGATTTTTCTCTTATCTGCTCTGGTTTAAAGGCTTCTGTCTGTAAGCCATAGTCTGGAGCTCCTTTCAGTCTGTCTTGTGTCTTTGTTTCTGGCCCTTTAAGACATGTGCAATAATGTGTTGATATTATAAATCATTTCTTGGGAATGATCTTAGCTGAATGTGTATCTAAATGATGATGTTTTATTGTAACAATCTGGCATCTGAATGGGTTTTTGAAGCATTGCACAATCTTGCAGTTAAAAGTCGGGTTTAGGAAATTGTTTAGTTTATGATTTCAGATAATTCATGCCAGAGAACTTAAATACTTAGGATGGAAAACTAGAGAACTCTACTTCCAAGTTGGCAAGTAACTTCCCAATCATTCAGGCTTTTTTTTCACCAATTTTTAATTGGGTAGCCTGGGAAAATGTCACTGTGTCTACCAGTGCATTAATTTGGACAAGGATAGTAAATCATAGTATGGTATCTGTTGACAAAACAAGATATAAAGATGTAAAATTTTGTAAACTGTGTCTTAAACTTGTATCATAAAATTTTGTGAATTTTGTCTTAAAATTGTATTATAATTTTCAACATCTGAACCTGAAAATTATGGTTGAAATGCCTTAGGCCTGAGGTGTCTGCTCAGAATAGCAGCTTTTTCCTGCTCCTTCCAGACCTCAGCCAGGACTTATGTTGAATGGCAAATGAAAGAGGCCTGCAAGCTCAGTAGGAGAGTGATCTGAGGCCTAAAAAAAATTAAATTGTATGGTATTTACTAATTAATGGCCAGTCAATTTTTCTAGGACTCTTATTTTTTCCTTAGATTCTTTATTTTTTTTTTGAGCTCATGATTTTGATCCTAAAGACCTAGGATGATGTTTTTCTGACCAGTTCTATCTTTGACTAACTGTGTAGTTTTTGAAACATTGCAATGGATATTTCACCTGGAAAAGCTACAAGGCCTTTACTATTATTATGTGTGCACAATTTTGGTATGTGTTGTATGTCTATATATTCATTTGTCCGTATATCATATATATGATACACAAATTAACATTTATAAAGAGCACTCATTAAAACAAAAACGCTCATAAAAACAAATTTTAAAAAGTGGATCCAAAGATCTTTAATTCAAGTGATTTAAATAGTTGAATTTAAATTGGATAAAGAGATAAAAATAAATGTCTTTAAATTTAAGCTTACAAGTTTTTCTAGGTGTTCAAAAATCTAATAAAATATTAATGTCTACAAATGTTCTAATATGCCTTGGTTCTAAGACTTTTCCTTCAACAAAAAAATGGTTTACACTGTTCAATATATTTGTCTAATATATTGATAAATAAGTAAAGTAAATTTGATATGGGATTACTCATTCATGAGTACTTTTGTTAGATATCTGATTGATTTACTAAGGTCTGTATAAGTTTGTACTAATGTCTGTATAAGATTGTAATAATCAGTCTTGTGTTAAAGAGACAAAAATTTCTTAAAACATAAGTTTACCCATAACATTGTGTTTATTAAGTTTTATTTTTTCTAGAGCAAGCAACCATAAAAATTAAACAACTGATTAAATAAGAACTGTTATTTTAGAGCACTGTACTGCCATTTATTTAAAAGCTAAACTTGGTTAATGTAGAAACTTCAATGTAATTGTGATGCTATTAATGTGCTCATATCTTTCAGGTATACGAATCTGTAAGGTAGAAACTTTAAAAGAGCATTATTTCAAGCTGGTGTTCTGAAGTTGTATGGTAAAAAAATATATTGGGCATTCATTTACTTCTTATCAATAAGATATGTAAATTTGTATGTTACTTTTTACATTGGGGAACAATTTAAATGTATTTTTATGTTAATGAGAGTCTAATCTATATAAAGGTTAAAAACTTTCAGCCTTTCTTAAATTCATGTTTTAAATGTGATATCATATAGTGTTAACTAATGTTCATGTGACCTCAAATAATATATGTAATCTTTGTAAAATGATATTTAAAAAAACAAAGATCATCTTTAGAAGTAAAACACTTAAGTTTTATAAAGAGCCCTGCCTTACCTGAGATAAGGCTCTGTGTCCCATCTTACTATATGTGAGAATGACTACGAAAGCAGTAGGTCAGATATTATTTCATTTAAAGTTATGTTCAAAAGTTGTTTTTTTTTTCCGTCAAGATTTCTAGGATCTCAAACAGGGGATATAATGTATAACTCAGCTTAAAACTTCAGGGTAGCTATTACACGAACTAAGTATTTTTACTCTTGTTAAAAAATTTTATTTTGTAATTTCCTTATAAGTGATCTAAAGATTCCTTGTTAGTGTTTTACAGAAGTGTTGCTTTAAGAACACAACATGGGTTAATTTAAGATAATAAGTCATCACCTAAAAGACAGACAGAATAATACAGATCCCAGTTAATAAAAAAGATAAATAATTATAAAGTTATAGACATTAAAGCCCAGTACTCTTAATATAAGGCTGTTAAAATTTATTTGCTGGATGATTAAGATTAGGATTTATATTAAAGTTACATGAAAAGGGACAAGAAAACCAATATTTGGCTCTTGCCCTCTGAGTCAGTCTGAATCCAGGGAACAAGGGACTTCTCAAAGACCTTTGCAACTCTGGGCCTCATATCTTCCCAATTAGGGAGATTAATGAGACCCCTGGAGAACAGAAAGCCAATCAGTGCATTTGCTAAGAAGAGGAGAGTCATCAGAGAAGGGAGACATCCCTGATGCTTCCAAGGGTAGCCACATGGTCAAGCAAGACCTGGACCCACCTAGCGCAAATGGCACTAGCAGAACTGAGAAGCTGCTCTCAAGTTTCCCCAGGAATGACTCCCATAAAAGCTCAGCTGACTGTTAACAATAGATAGAAACAAAAGTCAGTTTGACTGTTTCATGATAAACACTTAGGAAAGACAGTTAAAACCAAAATACAGCCATTCCTGGGCATTTTAAATAATAATATTAATAATAATAATAATAATTTTTTATACACATTATGTTAGCCTCCCAAAATAAGTAAGACTGGAGGCTACAAAGAAGGATTCCCAGAAAGGAATGCCTGATAACTATAAAAAGAGACTATCAAGAGGAGCTGCCAGAGGCAGAAATTTTTAGTTTAAGGCCTACAGATATTCCTAACCTACAGGTAGGGTTGGTGTTTGCTAGTACAATTATCCAGCCCTTAGTAACAGAATTAAAGGTTTCTCTATTACACACAGAGGTCATACTAGTAAAATGATTTTGCAAGATCAGATGATATTAAATCATTAAACTGTATCTTATGGAGAGGGATAACTGTAACACTAAATGTTAAATATTAAGTTGACAGTCCTGATAACTGGGAATATTAAAGCCTGCTGAGGGAACTTCTATACAGTGACATGTTCCAGCTGATGCAACATTTTTTCAGTACTCATGGTTCTTGTTTCTCACACAGAAGAACCCATCCCCAGATGAATTTACAACCTGTTCTTCCCCAACCAGACTTCAAAACGAACTGATTTCTAAAAGGCAACTCATGTTCCTCAACTGACTTCTAAAAAGCAACTCATGTCCCTTATACTGTGCCCACTCACGTCACTCTCTCTCAGCTCAGAAGAAGCCAAAATGAGTGACGCCTCTCGTCTTACAACTATGGAACCAAAAATAAATAGAATATCAATATAAGTAATTAATTAAGTCAGGTAAAACCAGGAATCCAATTTTGGGTGAGTTCTAAAAATTTGGAGACTGTTACCTGAGGGATTAAAATTCCCTCATTGCTCTTTCCCTACCCTATCAAAAATTTGGAAGGGACACATTAAAAAAGGGGGAATGATTTGCATTTCTCTGACTGCTAGAGATGGTGAGCATTTTTTCATATACTTGTTGATTGATTGTATGTCCTCCTCTGAGAAATTTCTGTTCAGGTCCTTGGCCCATTTGTTGATTGGGTTATTCGTTATCTCATTGTCTAATTTTTTTAGTTCTTTGTATATTCTGAATATTAGCGCTCTGTCTGAAGTGTGAGGAGTAAAGATTTGTTCCCAGGACGTAGGCTCCCTATTTACCTCTCTTATTGTTTCTTTTGCTGAGAAAAAACTTTTTAGTTTGAGTAAGTCCCTTTTGTTGATTCTAGTTATTAACTGTTGTGCTATGGGTGTCCTATTGAGGAATTTGGAGCCCGACCCCACAGTATGTAGATCATAGCCAACTTTTTCTTCTATCAAATGCCATGTCTCTGATTTGATATCAAGTTCCTTGATCCACTTTGAGTTAACTTTTGTGCATGGCGAGAGTAAGGGATTCAGTTTCATTTTGTTGCAAATCTCACTCCAGTAAGATTGGCAGCCATTAGGACGTCAAACAGAAACAAGTGCTGGCGAGGATGTGGGGAAAAGGGTACTCTTGTACATTGCTGGTGGGACTGAAAATTGGTGCGGCCAATTTGGAAAGCAGTATGGAGATTTCTTGGAAAGCTCGGAATGGAACCACCATTTGATCCAGCTATTCCCCTACTCGGTCTATTCCCTAAAGACCTAAAAAGAGCACACAATAGGGACACTGCTACATCCATGTTCATAGCAGCACAATTCACAATAGCAAGACTGTGGAACCAACCTAGATGCCCTTCAATAGACGAATGGATAAAAAAAATGTGGCATTTATACACAATGGAGTATTACTCTGCATTAAGAAATGACAAAATCATAGAATTTGGAGGGAAATGGATGGAATTAGAGCAGATTATGCTAAGTGAAGCTAGCCAATCCCTTAAAAACAAATGCCAAATGTCTTCTTTGATATAAGGAGAGTAACTAAGAACAGAGTAGGGACGAAGAGCATGAGAAGAAGATTAACATTAAACAGGGATGAGAGGTGAAAGGGAAAGGGAGAGAGAAGGGAAATTGCATGTAAATGGAAGGAGACCCTCAGGGGTATACAAAATTACATAAAAGAGGAAGTGAGGGGAAAGGAGAAAAATTTAAGGGGGAGAAATGAACTACAGTAGAGGGGGTAGAGAGAGAAGAGGGGAGGGGAGGGGGGAGGGGGGATAGTAGAGGATAGGAAAGGCAGCAGAATACAACAGACACCATAATGGCAATATGTAAATCAATGGTTCTGCAACTGATGTGATTTTGCAATCTGTATATGGGGTAAAAATGGGAGCTCATATCCCACTTGAATCAAAGTGTGAAATATGATATATCAAGAACTATGTAATGTTTTGAACAACCTACAATAAAAATTAATTTAAAAAATATTAAAAAGCAAAAAAAAAATGGGGGGGGGAATGATAAACCCAACCTGATCATTTATTAAAATTGGGAGCCATCTTGCCACAAAGTCATGAAAAGATAATTTTGCTTTCCTATAAATTACTGCAAATTCTGAATCTGCTTGGAATGCCTGTCCGTGCCTTGAAATCACCCATGCCTGGCTCTCTGACCAGATAGCAGCCCTCTCTGAAAATTTAGTGACACCTCATAAATATTGGCCTTCTCTGGCCAGACAACGACTCTCGTGAGTCTCTAATGGTCCTCATAAATTCTGATGATGGGGCCAGCAAAAAAAAAAATTGTAAACTAGCAATAGCGTGATGCTTCTCCGAGTTCTGTTATCTGTAACCCCCCTTTTGTGTAACTTACTGGACTATAAAGCTGGGCTGTAGGAAAGGTGGGGTTGCTGTCTTGTTTCTGCCATTTTGAGAGGGATAGGCAGCTCAGCCAGTGGAAAAATAATAAGCTTGCTTTAATTTGATTTTAATTGGAGTCAGTGGTCTTTTCTCCTGTCCTGGTGAAACAGGTAAACACTCCACAAACATGGAGCTCTGCCGGCCTAAAACTTATTGAGAAACTCTCCCTGACCTTGGGCACTTGAAATATATGTTGTTGTCAGGAGCTTTAGCTTCTTTGTAGTGAGACCATCAGAGCTGGGTCTGCATCTATGTGACCTGGAGGACATGGTTTCTTATTTTCCAATGAACATGAGGCAGGAGTGCAGAATTCTCTCTTTGTAGGGAAACTGTTGTCACTGAAGGCTAAGTGTCTCCCCATGTGGTATGTGAAGCCATTTGCGCATCTTCCACATTTCATGGTGTTTCTTGCTGCTGCACTGGGGGTTTAGTATTTGCTTCATGAAATACAAGGAGATCAACAGGGACTCAGTGCTGGAGGGATTTCTCACACGTGTGGTGGGTCAGGGTCTCCAGGAGAATCCACCAATGAGGCTTATATCCCACATAGCTTGCCCCCTCAACCATTGCAACCTGATTCTGAACATGGCCCTGAAACCTCTAAATATAACAAGATGCCATTATATGAAGAGATCAGACATATAGGGATTACTGGCTGCACCATGTCTGCCACAAGACATTTGGAAGTCAATGGCAGATCCAAATGGCCCCACCAGAGATATTTTGTGACACAACTGCACACCACAGCTCTGGGTCACTACTCAGCAGGCGCCAACATACAGGATTCTTTCTTCTACACCATTTTCATGAAACCCAGTCAATCAAGGCACTCTCTGGTACACTCATGATCAGCAACTGGACATCCAAATGTTCTTCAGTGCCACTTGGTCATAAGAATTTCAAAAATTTCATGGTATTTATCTAGCCATTTTTCAAAGATGAAGTTGGATGCACTGTGAGTTTCAATTCTTTCAGGAACCATTAAATGGTGAGGAATTTCATTTCAATGAAAGCTCTGGAGGACTCTCACAGGCAAGGCTTCCCATGGAGTGGCCAAAAGGTCACATGAAGCCAGGCCCATTGAGGTCTACAATGCTAGGTCCATGTGTGTTTTGAATCTCAACTATGGTTGCCAAGTCTTTCAGAATAAAATCATGTGATATCGTAGCTGAGATTCCCAGTGTTCTGTGGAGAGCCACCTGGGCCTATATCTCAGTTTCCAATGGGGACTCTCATGCGTGGCCTCCTGAAATCCCAACACAATTCATGGAAATTCTTCTCTGAGGTCAGATCCAGAACGCAGTCTCTAAGGGGAATCACACCAAAGTTCAAGCCATGGTGGACACAGTTATGTCTTCCAACTGCCACACAAATGACCACAATTAAAACCAAAACACTTTCACATAGCCCTCGTCTTCTTCCATGTAGACACTCATCAAATCCTCTGGCTGGACGTTTCCAAAAGGGGTGAAGTCCAAGACCCTGTCCAAAATATGCTCCCTCGCCCCTATGTTGCCTAAGGTCAGTGTGGCCTAAACACCTTTCCTGTGAACCAGGAGTGATCAAATAGGCCTGACCTTATTACTGCTCCACTTCTCCAATTTGAGGCCTACTGACTGCCAGGTATAAATTCTTTATATGAATGGGAGTCATGAAAAAACCCAAGCATCTATGGTCTAGCCTTTGCAGGCCAGGATGGAGGTCAGGAACCTTACAGAAGATGGCGAGAGACTTCATACACAATGACTGCTATTTTGACCATTTTGTATTTGTAGCACACATGGAATCTTACCTTAGATCCATCAGGTGTTAAGAATCTAAGCAGCAGCCTCACACAGGTTCACGAGGCTGATTCAGACACATCCCTTTTGGAAGCAATTAAGCAAAGAGCCACAGGTGATGCCCATTCATTTCCATTTGAAAACTGTTTTCTTAAGGCTTCACAAAGGGGTGGCCTGAGGCAAAGACCTTCCTGACATTCAGGGCAATGAAGCAATAGGTAAGCAAATGGCCCAAAGCAAGGATTCTCCACTGAGACTTTACTGGTCACATTGATATCTGAGTTTTCTGAGATCCTCCCATTCCCTTCAGTTATCATGTACATGGCCATGTCACAGTGCTTGGAGGTGGTACATATCTTGGACACAAAACCATGAGCCAATTCTTGAGAGTGGCCAGAATTCAGGAAGAAAACAGAAACGTAGTAAGATAATAGGTGTTGCCCATCCATAAGGCAAGTCACAGTCCATGCGTTAATTGGGCAGGATGAATGCTGGGAAGCTTTCTACAAGACAGGAAACATCCATTGATGCATTTTCTTTTCTAATATCTACAACCACGGACACAGTGGGAGAAACAGACATAGAAACACTCGCCTTGTCAAACAATTTACTAGAAAAAGTCCATTCCAATCCAAACAAACCACCTTTCCTACCTATTCTCAGAACATGAGACAAAACCACACACTCACACCCACACCCACAAAGGCACCTCCTTCCCCCAAGTAGGTTTGTAACTATCCAGAGTGTCCTTTGACTGGTGGGTCATACTATGTTCCCCTGATATGGCCTATCCATTCTCAGATCTGGTCTCCTTGGCCAACTCTGTGACGTTGTCAGGAGCATGTGGAGAGCCACTACCTACTTTCTCAGGAAAGGTCCCTGGCATGTGGCCATCCTCACATCAGTAGGTACCAAGAAAGACTGATTCTGTCCTTAGTAACACCAAACAAGTGAGCCCATTGGGACTGGGACTTGGATTGGCTCTCAGTGCCTGGCTTCCTGGATCCCAAGTTTAAAGTGT
The DNA here is from genome assembly GCF_048772815.1 of Callospermophilus lateralis. Classification (NCBI taxonomy): domain Eukaryota; kingdom Metazoa; phylum Chordata; class Mammalia; order Rodentia; family Sciuridae; genus Callospermophilus; species Callospermophilus lateralis. The sequence continues at coordinate 396,088 of NW_027515635.1, forward strand.
TCCATCACCAAGGAAGTGAGGTAGGTTACTTCCTTCAGGAATTTAATGAGGTCACTGCCTTGGCAAACACATTGTCCTAACAGTTGCTTCCAATGGTTCCATGAGATGGAGGCTGCCCCTACTTCCTGTGACATTTTCACAAGTTAGAATGATATATAAATCAAAGGCACCAAGAAACAGCGCTCCACAAAGGCCTGGTTTGGTCCGTCTCCTGTACATTAAGAGAGAGGCTGATTCAGCCACATCCCTTCATCCTGACCAGGTTTTTTGGCAATGGAAGATGACTTTTGCTCTCTCAGGTCCTTCATAGCTGCCTACATCTTCTTCAGGGATCATTTCTGCATGGACCTTTGAGGTTCTCAGCAAGTGGAAGATCCCCTACATCCCTATATTTTAAGGCCAACTCTGTCCCTGCTCTTCTCTAAAGTTACATTGAGAGATCACTGTGTGGTTACGGTTAATAACAGTTTCAATTTGGGTTAGGAATCATTCTGCAGGATGAATAATGGTATTGGGAATCTGTGATATTTATAAGAATATAGACGTGAGTTAAAATTATGGAAACAGAAATCTAGGTAAGATTTGCATCCCAGAAGGGCATTGAGACCTTCATTGGGATACTTAGCAATGTTATACTTTCTGCACAAATGTCTCAGATAAATCCATACACAATGGCATAGGACGTTGTACCTTGGATGATTGAATGTCGAAGAGAACCTCCAGTCAAAAAGGGATAGTCGGTGGAATTAGGAAGATAGTCAGTAGGTTTAGAAAGAAGGGTGAGAATAAGATTTGGAAAAAAGTTCTTTACCAATAGGGTTTCGGTTAGAGAGTGAATATTAATGTCAGCCCATGTTAAGTGTCAGTCACAATAATGAATTTGGGAAAATATGTAGGAAAGGAGGTATCAATAGAGACCTTAGGAAATCAGGCAAATTATTAAGTGAGTCATAGGATTAGGCATTTTCAACAGGGTTGAGGTTGAATATATAACCTTAGGAAGAAAGAAATATGTAGTCACCAATAGAATTGACATTTGAGAGCATTAGGCAACCTGGACATGAATGTTTTTAGTAATTCATGCTCACTTTCCATTTAGGCTTTGTTGAAAATAAATAAAATAGATACTTGTCTCTTCCTGTTTTTCTGTATGCTTAAGAAAACACTCTTGAAATCTTGAAAACTTTTTGCTAATCTTGTTCCCAGAATGTGCTGTCCCCAACTGCCAAACTGCAGAATGTACACCCTCACCCGTTTACATGCAAACCGCCCACTTGCCCTGACCCATCAATAAACTTCCCTCCCTGCCCTCTTCAAGAAAAGTATATAAGCTCTGCTTAAGCTGTTCTCAGTGCTCTCTGCTCTATTCAAGTGAGGTCTGAGCCCCAGAATTTTGGGTGCTTTGCTGTTGCATGAGACAGTGTCTTGGTGGTCTCTTCCTCCAATGGTCGCCTGACCATTACATCTGAGGGCCCCAGCGAGTTCCAGCAGCGTTGGACGAAAGACCCCCAATAGGCTCATCTCAGGTTAAGTAAGGCGCCACTTTCTTGTTTCAGGTTTCAGGTTAGGAATGGGCAAAATGGCTATTGGTGATGAGCATGAGCTTTCTCTGACGGTGGCTGACAGAAGTGTCACAGAGCCACAGGCCCCATCTCTGGGGGACGCCCCAGAGAACTCGGGAAACCGAGTAACAATAGTCTCCTAAACTCAGTGATATTTTGTTTTGGATTCGGTATTGTCAGCCCATCAGGTTTTCCTGGCTACTCAGTCCTGTTCTCAGTATTGGACGTCCATTGCCTGTCTTTATTGTCTTGTCTTGTCTGTGTCGTGTGTCATTGCTTTCACTATTTGTGTATCTTTCATATGGGACAGAACACTTCAATGCCTCTGTCCCTGAACCTTGATCACTGGACCAAAGTCTGCTTAAAGGCTCAGAATCTTCTTTTTTTCAGTAAAACGTCAGATCTGGAAGACTCTATGTGTCTCAGAATGACCCACCTTTGGAGTCGGATGGCCCCCAGAAGGATCTTTCTACTTCACACTAATTCAAAAACTCAGAGATATTGTCTTTCAGCCGGGGCCACATAGCCATCCAGATCAACAGCAATATATCTTTAGTTTGCAGGACCTCTGCAAATCTCCTCTTCCATGGTTGAAGCCTTTCCTTGTCCCTGTCCCCGCTCCTACTGGTTCTCCCACTTTTCTATCTCTCAAACCCTCTGCTCCCCCTCCTCCACCCTCTGTTGTCCCTGAGTCTCAAGACTCTACTGGACTCTCTTCCCCCTCCTTATGCCCTGCCCTTGTCCTCCAACCCCAAACACCCTCTAAGTGATTCCCCTGCTGCTGACTCAGACTCTCCACCATTGGAGGAATATAGGCCAGCCCAGCGCCCTCCAGGTGACTACCCCACGGCACACACAGCCCCTCCTTCCTTGGAGGTAGCTGGCCCGGCCAAAAGAACACAAAGTACTCGCTGGGGGGGTTAAAATTTGAAGTGGATACAGGGTAAGTATACTCAGCCCTTAAGGCCCCATTGGGCCATCTATCAAACAAAAAGGACTCTAGTTCAAGGGGCTAATGGGAGTAAATATGGGGCTTAGACAACTAAGAGGACCATGGACCTGGGGAAAGAAAAAATCCATCACTCGTTCCTAGTAATCCCAGAATGCCCGACCCCATTGATGGGCACACATCTGCTCAAAAAGCTCCAGGCCAGAATAACTTTTAACCCTGAAGGCCCCCAAGTGAAATTTCTAAATTTTTCAGTAAAAACTCCTATAGTCACGGCTTTTACTATGTCAGTAGAAGATGAACATCAACTTGTCAAACCCCCCAAGACTGATCAAACAGGCAAGCTACCCCGGAAATGGATAACAGATTACGCAGATGCCTAGGAAAAAACTGCTGGGTTACACGTAGCCGTGAAACATCCTCCAATAACAGTGGAGTTAAAAACTTCAGCCCCCCCATCAATGTCAAAAAATATCCTCTGAGCAAAAAAGCTAAAGATGGGATAAGGCCCCATATTCAGAAATATCTTGCCTTAAGGGTCCTAAGGCCCTGTCATTTGAACTGGAACATTGCCCTGTTACCAGTATAAAAATCCAGGAACCGGGGACTATCGCACCGTTCAAGACCAAAGAGAGATCTACAACAGAGTGCAGGACATTCACCCCACAGTACATAATCTGTACAATCTGCTTAGCACTCTGAACCATGAGCGGAAATGGTATACTGTTCTGGACTTAAAAGATGCTTTCTTTTGCTTGCCTCTGCATAAAGATAGTCAGTTGCTATTTGATTTCGAGTGGGTAGACCCAGAAACCGGGACGTTTGGTCAACTAACATGGACTAGACTCCCACAGGGGTTCAAAAACTCCCCCACTCTCTTTGATGAAGCCCTCCACAGAGACCCCAACAACTTCAGAACTATGCACCCTGACGTCACCCTGCTTCAATATGTCGATGACCTGCAACTGGCAGCCAACACCAAGAAAAACTGTGAGTCTGGAACCCAATTATTATTATACGAGCTTGCTCAACTCTGGTATAGTGCTTCTGCCAAAAAAGCCCAAATTTGCCAGCAAGAAGTAATCTTCCTGGACTATTCCCTTAGGGGCAGTAAGCGATGGCTCACTGAGACCAGAAAACAATCCATTGAGCAGATACCACCCCCATCTAACAGCAGACAACTCAGAGAGTTTCTTGGGACTGCTGGCTTATGTAGCTTATGGATACCTGGGTTTGCGTCCTTATCTGCTCCTTTATACCCGCTGTTAAAGAGAGATGCCCAATTCTAATGGACCCCTGAGCACCAGCAAGCTTTTGATAACATCTAAGGACACTGACACTGAAACCCTCAACTTCACTGAGCCCAGCTTGCATTTTCAGAAAGCCCTAAACTAAGTTAAAAATGTACATCAACTCACTCACCTTGGTTCAAAGAAACTGCAGGCATTCCTGAAGGATCAAGAACAGAGTTTTCCACTAACCGACTCAGAGCGAAAGAAATAACTGAACGGGTAACAAAAGCCTGCCGGGTCTGTCAATTGGTTAATGCTTACCCTTCCAACTTTCCTGCAGGAAAGCACCTACAAGAAACCAGACCAGGACAATTCTTGGAAGTGGACATTACTGAAATTAAGCCAGGAAGTTATGGACTTAAATATCTCCTAGTCTTTGTAGATACATTTTCAGGATGAATTAATTGAAGCCTTCCCCCCCCACACACACACACACAAAAAAAAAAACAACAACAACAAAATAAATGGCACAAATTGTGGTCAAGAAGATCCTGAAAGATATTTTTCTAAGATACGGACTGGCTAAGGCAATAGGGTCTGATAATGGACTGGCGTTAATTGCCCTGATAAGTCAGGGATTAGTCAGGACCCTGGGGATTAATTGGAAATTACATTGTGCTTATAGACCCCAGAGCTCAGTACAGGTAAAAAAAAAATAATAGAACCATTAAAGAGAATTAACAAAATCAAGCTTAGAGATCGGCATAAAAGATCGATCTATTCTCCTGCTTTATGCACTGTTTCATGCAAGAAATACTCATACTCCTCTGTTTCCTTGTGTAACCTCACCCCCTATGAAATTCTCTATGGTCCCTCCTCCAGTAAGGGACCTAACCCAAACTCTAAGACCTAACGATCCCTTCCACACCCCCTTGCTTGACAGACTTAAAGCTCTTGAAAGAAATCAGCAATATCTGTGGAAACATCTGGCCACTGCCGACCAACCTGGGGACGAGGGGACTCCATATCGATACCAAGTAGGAGACTTCGTCTACATTAGACGACATCAGGTGTCATCCCTGGAACCCCACTGGAAAGGACCATATAAGGTGCTACATATAACACCTACAGTGGTAAATGTAGACGGAATCACTTCATGGATCCATGTCTCTCATCTCTGGCCTGCGCCCTGTCCAAAATCTGACTGGAAACTGGAAAAGACTGGTAACACTTTCAAAGTGCGTATTCGCCATGTGGATAAGGCTACAGACTCTCCCCTTGGCCAAGAGTAGTCCTAACCCTCATCAGCCTGTTCAGCAGTAATGGCTGATCACAAATCCTACTGTACAAGAAGTATGGTCTATCTTGCATACAGCCCCTTTAGGGACATGGTGGCCATCTCTCCACCCAGACATTTGTCAGCTGGCTATAGGTCTTTCCTATTGGGATATCCCTGATGAAGGGGATCCAACTAAAATTCCAATAAATCCTTTCCGTATCATAGGTAATAGAAACAAACATTATGGATGTAGGGACACGAGAGCCAGATGCAGGTTGGCTAGCCTAGATTACTATGTTTGCCCAGCGGACTATCAAAGCCACAAACAGACATGGCTGTGTGGGGGAAATGCCGACTTCTTCTGTAAGTCATGGGAATGTGAGCATACAGGGGTGCCTGGTGGAACCCAAACTCCTCATCAAATTCAATACACAGCATTGGCCATATTACCAATTACACAACCAATACCGATGGCCCCCAGAGGGGTCTCTAGATCCTAAAATTCTCCGTGACCTTTTTAACTTCGGCAAGTGCACAAAGGGTGGAAGGAAATTCCCCTAAGTGGAGGCATTTTCCCTCCTTCGCTCACATCCTGAACTATGCTTATCCAATAGATCCTCACCCTCAGCTTTCTGCTCCAGACTCTCTGCTGCCACTCCCACCTCAGCAACCTGATTTCTTCCCTCCAATTACTAGATCAAAAACCCAAACCGCCGGTTCTCAGATTATTGCCCCCTTGCTGAGGTAGCAGGTACTGAGGTACCCATCCACCCACTCACTACTCTCTTCTCCTGTCAGTGCCCGCACCAGGTCCCACCAGGTCCTCTTACCAGCTAACCCAAAGCTCAAACCAGCTAAGGAGAGCCCTCAGACCCCTATCCAAGATGTAATGAAAATGGCCTTTAAAGTTGCTCTGTCATCACTGAAAACAGGTTACTAAGAATTTAAAGTCCCTCACAGGCTTTTTGGGATACAAACTCCCATCTTCCCCTCTGCTCTATCTGTTCTACTGCTCAAGTTTTGTTGCCTGGAAAATTCCAAACCCCTTTCCCATTATTCTTTTACATGTCTCCTTCCTCATGCTCAGACCCAAGGTGCTGCTCTCAGACCCGCCTTCCCTGTCTTCCCCGTCTATACCAGGCCCACAGAAAAGTCTTAAATGACCTTCTCCAGCAGTCTTCACCATGGCTGACTTTAGGACTTTCAGCCAAAGAGTCCCTATAAAAGAGTTCAATGTAGATAAACTTCCCCTTTTCGTGTTTCCCTGTTCTATTTGGCCACTGGCTGGAAAAATCAGCACTCCTAAGCTAGACTCCCCCTTACTAGTTTTTCACAAAACATGTGAACAAGGCCTCTGGCCTTGAGCTGGGGCTTCACAGACATGGTTACATTTCTAAGATAAATAAGTTACCAAATGAGCTCCATTGTTACAGCTGGCAGTGAGAAAAAAAAAAAGAGAAGAAAAAAGCTCTCCCACTCCAGGTGTCCTTAAAATGTTAACTTGCCCAGAACAGATGAAAAAAACAATAGAAACGAAAACTTCTTTTGTGAACTTATGCAGACTGTGAACTTCTGAGCCCCTTCCCTTACATGTTGGGTACAAAATTCGGAAACTACCTAAATTTGGAGATCAGGTGACTAATTGATTACAACAGAAGCAATGCCCTCTAAATCCGTTGCCACCAAATAGGTATGTTTCGCTGTCTTCGGTGCTATCTTAGGTGCCTTGAATTGTCCGTCCTTACAACAGTATAATTCTATATACTTAAACATTGTTTATGTTTTCATAAAATGGTCAACAGATGTGATTAATTATGTAATGTTCAGATGTTTCCCAGAGTGCTCTATCATGAGGCAGGTTAATTTAAATATCAAATACGGGGGCATACAACCCGGTTCCTCTGGGAACCTGTATCCCTCACTTTAGCCATCCTATTAGGAAAAGGAGCTGCTGCAGGTGTGGGCACAGGAATCACTGTCCTAGTCCATGTGACACAACAAATGACCCGATGAGAAGCAGCAATAGACCAAAATTTAAAGATATTAAAAACCTCCATCACAGTTTTATAGGAATCTTTAACCTCTCTCTCTGAAATTGTTTTACAGAACATGCGAGGGTTGGACCTCCTCTTCGTGAGAGAAGGGGGCTTTTGTGCTGCATTGAGGGAAAAAGTTGATTTTATGCCGACCATACTGGAGTTGTAAAAAAATCTATGAGTAAATTAAGAAGATGCCTAGAAGAGCATCAACAAGAGAGAGATGCACAAAAAGGGTGGTTTGAGTCTTTGTTCACACAGTCCCCCTGGTTAACTACGCTTTTATCAGCCCTGGCCAGTCCATTAATAATCCTCATTTCATTGCTAATTGTAGGACCCTGTTTGCTCAACCATCTAGTTTCCTTTCTACAAGCTTAAATTGGATAAGTTAAACTTATGGTAATCAGACAACAATATACCTCACTAGAAGACATAAAATGTGAGACCCCGCAATGCTCATTTTTATGATTAAAATTAACCAGAATAAGAAGTGGGGAATGAAAGGTTAATAAAATATGTACTTTTAACTTCTTGTTTTTCTGTATGCTTAACAAAATACTGATGAAATCTTGAAAACTGTTTGCTAATCTTGTTCCCAGAATGTGCTGTCCCCAATTGCCAAACTGTTGAATGTACTCCCTCTCCCATTGGCATGCAAACCACTCACTCGACCTGACCCATCAATAAATTTCCCTCCCTGCTCTCACCACGTAAATTGCATAAGCTCTGCTTAAGCTGTTCTTAGGGCTCTCTTCTCTATTCAAGTGAGCTCTGAGCCCCAGCATGCTGGACCCCCAATAAACCCTTTGCTGTTGCATGAGACAGTCTCTTCGTGGTCTCTTTTCCGACGCTCGCCCGACTTTAAATTGGTACAATCATAAGTGTGAACATTCCTATGTGTGTCCAGAATATTACTATAATAAATAATATATGTAGATCAGGTAATAGGAGTTTTTCTTCCACCATTTATGGGAGCAATATTTTGAAGATATATGATTTAGTATTTTGGGTAGAAATAGGTGTACCATTTGTCTATGAATATAGAGATAATGCATGAATAGACAATACTGTGAATTAATAATATTACTGGTTCCAACTTTAAATAATGGATTGAATTGATATCTGAAAATATACAGAAAACCTTATATTGATATACTACATTTAATCCTACCCATTATACATCTGAATGAAATATTAGGGTTATGGATTTTCATGAAGAGTGTTTGAGTTTTGCTTCAAAAGTGATTATGGAAATTGAAAATAATGTGTTTGGAAAGAAGTCTCATGAAAAGACCAGTCCAGAAACCTGGAGGTATGCATGTGTTCTGAAGCAGAAAGTGATTTAAAGTGAAACAAACGCCTATATATTTGCTAACTTGTGGATGATAAATATATACGATGATGTGCAGAAATTGAAGAAATAGTAATGTACCAGTGTTGAATAAAAATGAACGTTAAAATACACATCATGTCCCATAGGAATCTACTTGAATTGATGTTAAACTGCGTCCGTTAATGTAGAAATATTAGAATTTGTATGCACCATTCACTGAAGTTAGTTTTCAGTACTAGGAAACAAATATGTATTTCAGGTAGATGAGTATTTCTGAGAATAATCTTGTGAAAAGTTGATTATAAATCCAAATACATGAACATGAATGAATTCAGGGAGTGTATAATAAGACTCATACATTTCATATTTGGAAAATCTGGAGAGTATATATATATATATATATATATATATATACACACACACACACACTCACACAAACTGAGACTATAAAAATAGCAATATATATGCCAATTGAAATTCACCATGAAATATACATCATCCACAGATTCAAAAATATTCATGTTACTGAAGATAGATTTATGTATAATGTTGTTTAACTAGGAAGTTTACCCATACATTGAATTTTCAGTTCCAACAGCATTTAGGAGGAGTAATCTCTTCTCACATTTTGTATCTGCCAAGTCAGCCACCTCACAAGAATGTACGTGTGATACCAGGTAGGATTCTATATGTGCATATAAAAATACATGTGCTGAGTAGGCTACAGAGAGAGGGAGACAGGAATTCACATATTTGTTAACTTTAAAAACACATGGATAACTATTTCAACAGAAAATTGACTAGATTTATAACACATACCCTTTTTTATGCAAAAGGCAAGTCCAACTATACACCATGCCTCCTCTGAACTGCTTGGATTTCTATTCTGTTTGGGTTATTTTTCTCCATCATATTAGGAGTAGTAGTCAGAGTCCAGTAGGTTATGAGTTAGTGTCAGGGATCAGTATTTCAAATGGAAAATAGAATAATGAATCAAATGTGTATGCAAATATATGCTACACAAAAATCTTCCCACTCTCATCCAGAACAAATCCTTGACATTACCTTCGCCTGAAGTAAGTCACAATTAGAATAGAAGAGTTAGAAAATCTGTGAATACATATCTTGAGTGGAAAATGCTCAGAGTTCAGAACCTTGGAGGTGGTAGAGGAGTTTCCAAAAGTAAGGGACATGGTAAACACTCCTCTAACATGGAGGTCTGCTGGCGTAAAGACATCTTGAGAAACTGCCTCTGAGGTTGGGCACTTGAAACATACGTTATTTTCAGGAGCTTTAGCTTCCTTTGTAGTGAGACAATAAAATCTGGGTCTGCATCTATGTGACCTGGAGGATATGGTTTCTTATTTTCCAGTGAACATGAGGCAGCAGTGCTGAATTCACTCTTTGTAGGTAAACAGTGGCCACTGGGGTCTAATTGTCTCCCCATGTGGACTGTGGAGCCATTTGGTCATCCTCCACTTTTCGTGGTGTTTCCTGCTGTTGCACTGGGAGTTTGGTATTTGCTTCACAAAATACAAGAAGTTCAACAGGGACACAGTGCTGGAGGGAGTTCTGTCACGTGTTGTGGGTCAGGGTCTGCAGGAGAATGCAACAACCAGGCTTCTTTCCCACATACTTTGCCCCCTTGTCCATAGCAACATGATTCTGAACATGGCCCTGAATCCCTCCATATAAAAACATGCTTTTACATATTCGGGTCTCCTGGCTGCACCATGTTAGTCACAAAAAATTTGGAAGCCAATGAGAAATCCACATGGCCATAACACAGATGTATTATCACACAACTGCAGACCACTTCTCTAGGCCCAATACTCTGCAGGCTCTAACTTGCTTGCCCCCATGTCCATAGCAACTTGATTCTGAACATGGCCCTGAAATCTTTCAATATAAAAACATGCTTTTACATATACAGGTCTCCTGGCTGCACCATGGCAGTCACAATGAATTTGGAAGCCAATGGCAGAACCACATGGTCACAACACAGATGTATTATCACAAAACTGCACACCATTTCTCTAGGCCAACAACTCTGCAGGCTATAACTCAATGGCATCTCTGTTCTACACCATTTTCATGAAACCCAGTGAATTAAGGCAGGGTCTGGTACACTCAAGATCAGCAACAGGACATCCAAAGGTTCTCCAGTGCCACCTGGTCATGGGAATTTTAAAAATTTCATGGTATTTATCTGGCCATTTTTCAAGGATGAAGTTGGAGGCACTGTGGGTTTCAATTCATTCAGGAACCATTAAATGTTGAGGAAGTTCATTTCAAAGAAAGCTCTGGAGAACTCTCACAGGCAAGGCTTCCAAAAGAGTGGCCAAAAGGTCACATGAAGCCAGGCACAGTGAGGTCTCCAATGTGAGGTCCATGTGTGTTTTGACTCAAAACTATCCCTGCCAAGTCTTTCTGAATAAAATCATGTGATATACTGGCTGAGATTCCCAGTACTCTTTGGAAAACCACCCTGGGCCTAGATCTCAGTTTCCAAGGGTGACTTTCATGCGTGGCCTCCTAATATCCCAACACTTTTCATGGCAATACTTCTCTGAGGTCAATTCCAGAACGCAGTCTCTAAGGGGAATCAAACCAGAGTTCAAGCCCAGGTTGACCCAGTCATCTCTTCACACCGCCAATCAAATGAACACAATTAAAAACAAAACACTATCACATGGCCCCATCTTCTTCCTTATAGACACTCATCATAACCACTGGTTGGAGCTTTCCATGAGGGGCACATTCCAAAAGAGTGTCCAAAATAAGCTCCCTTGCCCCTCATTTGGCTCAAGTCAGGGTGGGAAGGACACCCTTCCTGTGAACCAGGAGTGATCAAATAGGCCTGTCATTAATACTGCTCCGCTTTTCCAATTTGAGGCCTTCTGACTGTGGGGTTTAGATTCTTTATGTGAACTGGAGTCATGAGAAAAGACAAGCACCTCTGCAGAGATTTGAAGAACTCATTTGACCAAAAGGATCGCTATTCTCACTTGATTGATTTCAGGAACCTACAGAGAAAGGCAATAGAATTCATTCACAATGACTGAAATTTTTTGCGAATTTGGTTTTGGTTTCACACATGGGATCTTTCTTTAGATCCATCAGGTGCTGAGAATCTAAGCCACAGCCTCACACAGGGTAGAGAGCCTGATTCAGACACATCCCTTTCCGAAGCAATTTAGCAAGAGCCACAGGTGATGCCCATTCATTTCCATTTGAAAACTGTTTTCTTCAGGCTTCACAAAGGTGTAGCCTGAGCCCAACATCTTCCTGACATTCAGGGCAACAGAACAATAGGTAAGCAAAAGGCCCAAAGCATGGTATCTCCACTGAGATTTTTCTGGTCACACTCATATCTGAGTTTTCTGAGATACTGGCCATTCCCTTCAGGTATCCAGTACATGGACATGTCAAAGACCTTGGAGTTGGTACATATCTTGGACACAAAACAATGAGACTATTCTGGAGAGTTGCCAGAATTCAGGAAGAAAACAGGGACTTAGGAAGGTAGTAGGTTTTGCCAATCCATAAGGCAAGCTGCAGTCCATTCATAAATTGGGCAGGATGAATGCTGGGAATCTTTTTACTACACAGGACACATCCATTGTTGCATTGTCTTTTCTCATGTCTACAACCACGGACATAGTGGGATACACAGACATAGAAACACTCACCTTGTCAAATGACTTACTAGAAATAGTTCACTGAAAACCAAACAAACCGCCTTTCCTACCTATTCTCAGAACAAGAGACAAAACCACACACCCACACTCACAATGGCACCTCCTTCCCCTAAGTAGGTCTGTGACTATCCGGAGTGTTCTCTGACTGGTGGGCAATACTATGTTCCCCCGAAATGGCCTGTATTCTCTCAGATCTGGTTTCCTTGGCCAACTATGTGAAGTTGTCAGGAAAAAGTGGTGAGCCACTACCTGCTTTCTCAGGAAAGGTCCCTCTTCAGAGCTCTCCTGGCATTTGGCCATCCTCACATCAGTAGGTACCAAGAAAGACTGACTCTGTCCTTGGTAAATCCAAACAAGTGAGCCCACTGGGACTGGGACTGGAACTGCATCTGGGTGCCTGGCTTCTTGGATACCAAGTTCAGAGAGTTCCATCACCAAGGAAATGAGGTATGACACTTTCTTTGGAACTGAATGAGGTCACTGCCTTTGCAACCACTTGGTCCTAACAGTTGCTTCCAAGGGCCCCATGAGATGGAGGCTGCCCCTTCTTCCTCTGACACTTTCACAATTTAGAATGGTATATCAACCATAGGCACACACACAGGCCTGGTTTGGTCCATCTTCTCCACAATAAGAAGAGAGAGGCTGATTCAGACACATCCCATCATCCTGACCAGGTGGTTTGTCATCGAAGATGACTTTTGCTCTTTCAGGTCCTTCATACCTGTCTACAACTTCTCCAGGTATCATTTCTGCATGGACCTTTGAGGATCTCAGCAGGTGGAAGGTCCCCTACTTTTCTGTATTGTAAGAACAACTTTGTCCCTGCTCTTCTGTAAAATGAGATTGAGGGAACAGTGTATGTTTTGGGTTAATAACAGGTTTGATTTCGATTTGTGTTAGGAATCATTCTTCTGGATGAATAATGGTATTGGGAACCTGGTATATTTACAAGAATGTAGAGGTGAAACATAAGTATGAAAACAGAAATCCAGGTATGATTTTAAACCCATAAGGGCATTGGGCCCTTGATTGGGATACTTAGCTTTGAATTATGTTCTGCACAGATGTCTCAGATAATTTGATATACAATGGCATAGGACCTTGTACCTTGGAAGATTGAATGTAGAAGAGAACATCCCTTCAAAAAGGGATAGTCGGTAGGATTAGGAAGATAGTCGGTCGTTTTAGGAAGAAGAGTGAGTATATGATTTGGAACAAAAGTTCTTTAGCAATAGGATTTCAGTTAGAGAGTGAATGTATATGTCAGCACATATGAAGAGCCAGTCACGATGATGAAGTGGGGAAAACATGTAGAAAAGAAGATATCAATAAAGATATTACGAAATCAGGGAAAGTATAAAGTGAGTGAGAGGATTAGACATTTTCAACAGGCTTGAGGTTGAATCTTAGAAAGAAACAAATATGAAGTCACCAATAATATTGACATTTGAGAGCATTAGGCACCCTGGACATGGATGTTTTTAGTAATCTATGTTCACATTTCATTTAGGCTTTGCTTGGTTCATTCATAAGTGTAACATTTACATTTTTGTCCAGAATATTATTGTGATAATATGTATATGTAGATCAGGTGACATAAGTATTTCTTCCACCATTTTTGGTAGCAATATACTGAAGACATAAAATTAGTATTGGGCGTACAAAGAGGTGTACCCTATGTCTATGAATATAGAGATAAAGCATGAATAGACCATACTGTGAATAAGTAATATAACTTGTTCCGACTTAATATAATGGGATGAACTGATATCTGAAAAATTACTGGAAATCTTATATGCATATACAATCATTCATTCCAACCAGTTATTCATCTAATGTCAATATTAGTGTTTTGGTTTATCATGAAGAGTGTGTGAGTTTTACTTCAAAATTGATTATGGAAATCGAAAATAATGTGTTTGGAAAGAAGTCTCATGAAAAGACCAGTCAAGAAACCCTGACAATACATGTGTTGTGAAGTAGGAAGTGATTAAAGTTTAAAGAAATGCCTACAAATTTGTGAACTTGTGGATGAAATACATATCTTATGATGAGCAAAAACTGAAGAAATAATAATGTACCAGTGTTGAATATAAATGAACATCATATTATATATCATGTCCCATTGGGATCTACTTGCATTGGTGATAGACTGGATCAGTTCCTGTAGAATTATTAACATTTGTATGCACCATTCACTGAAGTTAGTTTTCAGTACTAGGAAACAAATATGTATTTAAGGTGGATGAATATTTCTGAGACTAATATTTTGGAAAGTTTATTATAAATCCACATGCATGAACATGAATGAATTTAGAGAGTGTATATAAGACACATATATTTCATATTTTGAAAAATCTGGAGAGTGTATATATATATATATATATATATATATATATATATATATATATATATATACACACACACACATACCCACACACACACAAAAAAAACCACACACAGACATTTAAAAGTAGCAATATATATGCCAATCAAAATTCATCTTTAAATATATATCATCCACAGATGCAAAAATATTTATTTTACTGAACATGAGTTTATGTATAATGATGTTCTACTAGGAAGTTCCCCTATAGGTGGAATTTTCAGTTCCAACAGCAATTTGGAGGAGTGATCTCTTCTCACAATTTGTATCTGCCAAGTCAGCCACCTCACAAAAATGTACATGTGATACCAGGTAGGATTCTATAAGTGCATATGAAAATACATGTGATGAATAGGCTACAGAGAAAGGGAGACAGGAATTCATATATTTGTTTAATTTGAAAACACATGGTGAACTATTTCAATTAAAAATTGACTAGATTTATAACACCTACCATTTATCATGCAAAAGGTAAGTCCAAGTATGCAGCATGCCTCCTCTGAACTGCTTGTATTTCTATTCTGTTTGGGTATTTTTCTCCATCATATTAGGATTAGTAGTCAGAGGATAGTAGGGTATGGGATAGTGTCAGGGATTCAGTATTTCGAATAGAAAATTGAAAATGAATGCAATGTGTATGCAAACATGTGCTACACAAATATCTTCCCACTCTCATCCAGAGCAATGCCTTGACATTACCTTCGCCCCATGTATGACACAATTAGAGCAGAAGAGTTAGAAAATCTGTGAATACATATCTGCAATGGAAACTGCTCAATTTTCACAAATTTGGAGAAGGTAGAGGAGTTTCCAAAATTAAGGGACAATGTAAACTCTCCACAAACATGGAGCTCTGCTGGCCTAAAGAGTTCTTAAGAAACTGCCTCTGAGGTTGGGCACATGAAATATATGTTGTTGTCAGGAGCTTTAGCTTCCATTGTAGTGAGACCATCCAAGCTGGTCTGCATTTTTGTGACCTTTGTGAGCACATGGTTTCTTGTTTTCCAATGAACATGAGGCAGCCTTGCTAAATTCTCTCTTTGTAGGTAAACTGTGACCAATGGGGGCTAAGTGTCTCCCCGTGTGCACTGTGAACCCATTTGGTCATCCTCCACTTTTCGTGCTGTTTCTTGCTGCTGCACTCGCAATTTGGCATTTGCTTCATGAAACAAGGAGTTCAACTGGGACACAGTGCTGGAGCGAGTTCTGTCACGTGTGGTGGGTCAGGGTCTGCAGGAAAATGCACCAACCATGCTTCTATCCCACCAGCTTGCCTCCTTGAGCATAGCAACCTGATTCTGAACATTGCCCTGAAACTCCTACATATAACAAGATGCCTTTTGAGAGAAGGGTCTGCTGGCTGCACCATATCAGTCATAATCCATTTGGAAGCCAAAGGCAGATCCACATGGCCAAACCACAGATTTTTTATCACACACCTGCCCACAACTTCTCTAGGTCCACTACTCAGCAGGCTCGAACTTACTTGCATCTCTTTTCTATACCATTTTCATGAAAACCAGTCAATCAAGGCACCTTCTGGTATATTCATAATCAGAAACAGGACATCCAAAGGTTTTCCAGTGCCACCTGCTCATGGGAATTTTAAACATTTCATGGTATTTATCTAACCATTTTTAAAGGATGAAGTTGGAGGCACTGTGGGTTTCAATTCATTCAGGAACCATTAAATGTTGAGGAAACTCATTTTAATGAAAGCTCTCGAGAACTCTCACAGGCAAGGCTTCCAAAAGAGTGGCCAAAAGTTCACATGAAGCCAGGCCCATTGAGGTCTACAATATGAGGTCCATGTTTGTTTTGACTCTCAACTATTGCTGCCAAGTCTTTCAGAATAAAATCATGTGATATCCTGGCTGAGATTCCCAGTGCTCTGTGGAAAGCAACCCTGGGTCAAGACTCATTTTCCAAGGACTCCATGCGTGGTCTCCTAAAATCCCAACACAACTCATTGCAATACTTCTCTAAGATCAGTTCCAGAATGCAGTCTCTAAGGGTAATTACGCCAGAGTTCCAGCCCACGTGGACCAATTCATCTCTTCCAACCGCCACACAAGTGACCACAATTAAAACCAAAACACTCCCACATGGACCTCATCTTCTTCCATATAGACACTCATCATTACCTCTGGCTGGAGGATTCTATGAGGGGCACAGCCCAAGACAATGTCCAAAAGAAGCTTCCTTACCCCTCATATGCCTAAAGGCCCGGACTCCCTTCCTGTGAACCAGGAGTGATCAAATAGGCCTGCCGTTAATACTGCTCCACTTCTGCAATTTGTGGCCTATTGACTGTGGGGTTTAGATTCTTTTTGTAAATGGGAGTCATGAGAAAACCCAAGCACCTATGGGCTAGACTCTGCAGGGCTTTGAAGAACTCATTTGACCCAAAGGATCCCTATTCTCACTTGATGGAGGCAGGAACATTACAGAGGAAGACGAGAGACTCCATGCACAATGACCGCTCTTTTGGCCATTTTGGTTTTGGATGCACACATGGGATCCTTCTTTAGACCCACCAGGTGCTGAGAATCAAAGCCACAGCCTCACACAGGGCCAAGAGGCTGATTCAGACACATCCCATTCTAAAGCAATTAAGCAAAGAGCCCAAGGTGATGCCCATTCATTTTCATTTGAAAACTGTTTTCTTCAGGCTTCAAAAAGGGGTGGCCTGAGTCAAAGAACTTCCTGACATTCAGGGCAACAGACAAATAGGTAAGCAAAAGACCCAAAGCAGGGTTTCTCCATTGAGACTCTCCTGGACCCAATGATATCTGTGTTTTCTGACATGCTCTCATTCCCTTCAGCTATCCAGTACATAGCCATGTCACAGATCTTGGAGGTGGTTCATATGGTGGACATAAAATCATAAGCCTATTCTGAAGAGTGGCCATAATTCTACGAAGAAAACAGGAACTTTGGAAGATAGTAGGTGTTGCACATCCATAAGGCAATCCACAGTCCATTCATAAATTAGGCAGGATGAATGCTGAGAAGCTTTCTACTAGACATGACAAATCCATTGATGCATTCTCTTTTCTAATGTCTACAACCACAGACACGGTGGGATACACAGACATAGAAACACTTGCCTTGTCAAAGCACTCAGTAGACACAGTCCATTCCAAACCAAACAAACTGCCTTTCCTACCTATTCTCAGAACATGAGACAAAACCACAAACTCACACACACAACCACAAAGGCACCTCCTTCCTCCAGGTAGGTATGTGACTATCTGGAGAGCCCTCTGACTGGTGGACCATTTTATGTTCCCCCGAAACGGCCTGTCCTGTCTCAGATCAGGTCTCTTTGGCTAACTCTGTGAAATTGTCCGGGACCAGCAGTGAGACACTACCTGCTTTCTCAGGAAAGGCCCCTCTTCAGAGCTCACCTGGCATTTGGCCATACTCACATCAGTATTTACCAAGAAAGACGGACTCTGTCCTCTGTAAATCTAAACAAGTGAGCCCACTGGGACTGGAACTGGGACTGCCTCTGGGTGCCTGGATTCCAAGTTTAGAGTGTTCCTTCAACAAGAAAATTAGATGAGGTCACTTCTCTCTGGAACTGATTGAATTTGCTGCCTTTGCAACCACTTTGTCCTAACAGTTGTTTCCAAGGGTCTCATGAGATGGAGGCTGCCCCTATTTCCTGTTACAATTTCACAAGATAGAAAGTTATATCAACCATAGGCACCTGGGAACAGCTCTCTACATAGGCCTGGTTTGGTCCATCTTCTCTACATTAAGAAGATAGAGGCTGATTCAGACACATCCCTTCGTCATGACCAGGTTGTTTGCAATTGAAGATGACTTTTTCTCTCTCAGGTACTTCATAGTTCCCTATATCTTCTCCAGGGATTATATCTGCATAGACCTTTGAGCTTCTCAGCAGGTGAAAGTCTCCCTACATTTTTGTATTGTAAGACCAACTCAGTCCTGCTCTTTTGTAAAGATAGATTGAGGGAACAGTATATGGTTAGGGTTAATAACAGGTTCGATTTGTGTTAGGAATCATTCTGCTGGATGAATAAGAATATTGGGATCCTGTGGTATTTATAAGAATATAGAGGTGAAATATAAGTATGACAATGGAATTCTAGATAAGATTTGAAGCCCAGAAGTGCACTGGGCACTGGAGTGGGAAACTTAGCTTTGAACAATGTTCTGCACAGATATCTCAGATAAATCGATATATAATGGCAAAGGACCATGTACCTTGGTTGATTGAATGTGTAAGAAAACATCCAGTCAAAAAGGGATAGTCGGTAGGATTAGGAAGATAGTGTAGGTTTAGATAGAAGAGTGAGAATAGGATTTGGACGAAAAGTACTTTAGCAATAGAGTTTTGGTTAGAGAGTGAATGTAAATGTCAGCACATGTGAAGAGTTGGTCACAGTGATGAACTGGAAAAAATATGTAGGAAAGCATTTATCAATAGAAACATTAGGAAATCAGGAAAAGTATAAAGTGAGTGATAGGATTAGACATTTTCAACAGGTTGAGATTTAATATATAATCTTAGGAAGAAACAAATATGTAGTCACCGACAGGATAGACATTTGAGAGCATTAGGCAACCTGGACATGGATGGTTTTAGTAATCCATGCTCACTTCCTATTTAGGATTTGGTACAATCATAAGTGTGACATTTGCGTTTTGTGTCCAGAATATTACACTGAAAAAATGTATATTTATATCAGGTGACATGAGTATTTCTTCCACCATTTCTGGAAGCAATATGTTGAAGACATATAAATTAGTATTGGGGGTACAAATACGTGCACCCTGTGTCTCTGAATATAGAGAAAATGTATGAATAGACAATAGTGTGAATAAAGAATATAATTGGTTTCAACTTTAAAAAATGGATTGAAGTGCTATCTGAAAATATAAAGAAAATTTTATATTGATAAACATACATTCATTCAAACCAATTATACATCTATTTGTAATATTAGGGTTATGGTTTATCATAAAGGGTGTGAGTTTTGCTTCAAAATTGATTATGAAAATCGAAAATAATGTGTTTGGGTAGAAGTCACATGAAAAGACCAGTCAAGACACCTGGAGGAATACATGTGTTCTGAAGCAGGAATTGATTGAAAGTGAAACAAATGCCCAAAAATTTGTGTATTTGTGGATGAAATATATATCCTATGATGTCCATAATACGAATAAATATTAATGTACCAGGGTTTAATAAAAATGAACGTCAAAATGCACAGCTTGTCATATCGGAATCAAGGTGCATTGATGTTAAACTTGGTCAGTTACTGTAGAAATATTAGTTAAATCTGTTTTTCAGGTGGATGAATATTTCTGAGAATAATCTTGTGAAAAGTTGATTATAAATCCAAGTCCATGAACATGAATAAATTTAGCGAGTGTAAATAAGACACATATATTTCATATTTTCAAAAATCTGGAGAGTGTATATATATATATATATATATATATATATATATATATATATATATATATATATATTTACACAAAACACACACACAGACATTAAAAAGTAGCAATATATATGCCACTCAAAATTCATCTATAAATATATATCATCCAAAGATGCAAAAATATTTATTTTACTGAACATGAGTTTATGTATAATGTTTTTCTACTAGGAAGCTCCCCTATAGGTGGAATTTTCAGTTCCAACAACGATTTGGAGGAGTGATCTCTTCTCACAATTTGTATCTACCAAGTCAGCCAACTCACAAAAATGTACATGTGATACCAGGTAGGATACTATAAATGCATATAAAAATACATGTGATGAATAGGCTACAGAGAAAGGTACAGGAATTCATATATTTGTTAATTTTAAAAACACATGGAGAACTATTTCAATTGAAAATTGACCAGATTTATAACACCTACCATTTATCATGCAAAAGGCAAGTCCAAATATACAACATGCCTCCTCTGAAATGCTTGTATTTCTATTCTGTTTGCGTTACTTTTCTCCATCATATTAGGATTAGTAGTGAGAGTCTAGTAGGGTATGTGAATATTTCTGAGAATAATCTTGTGAAAAGATGATTATAAATCCACATTCATGAATATGAAAAATTTAGGATGTGTAAAATAATACACATATATTTCATATTTTGAAAAATCTGGAGAGTGTGTGTATATATATATATATATATATATATATACACACACACACACACACACAAACATTCACAGACATTAAAAAGTAGCACTATATGCCAATTTAAAATCACCATGAAATATATATCATCCACAGATCCAAATAAATTCATTTTACTGAACATCGATTTATGTATAATGTTGTTCAACTAGGAAGCTCACCCACAGGTTGAATTTTCAGTTCCAACAGCGTTTAGGAGGAGTGATCCCTTTTCACAATTTGTATCTGCCAATTCAGCCTCCACACAAGAACGTACGTGTGGTAACAGTTAGGATTCTAAATGTGCATATAAAAATACAGGTGCTGAATAGGCTTCAGAGAAAGGGAGACAGGAATTCACATATTTCTTAACTTTTAAAATACATGGAGAACTATATCAAAAAAAATTGACAAGATTTAAAACTCCTACACTATATAATTCAAAAGGCAAGCCCAACTATCCACCATGCCTCCTCTGAACTGCTTGTAGTTCTATTCTTTTGGGGGTATTTTTCTCCAACATATTAGGATTAGTAGTCAGAGTCTAGTAGGGTATGTGTTAATGTCAGTGATTCAGTATTTTGAATGGAAAATAGGAAAATGAATCCAATGTGTATGCAAATATGTGCTTCAGAAAAATCTTCCCACTCTCATCCAGAACAATCCCTTGACATTACCTTCGCCCCAAGTAAGACACAATTAGAGGAAAAGAGATAGAAAATATGTGAATACATATCTGAAATGAAATTTGATCAGGAGTTCACAACCATGGAGGTGGTAGAGGAGTTTTCAAAAGTAAGGGACAGGGTAAGCACTCCACAATCACAGAGCTCTGCTGGCCTAAAGACTTCTTGAGAACCTGCCTCTGAGTTTGGGCACTTGAAATATATGTTGTTTTCAGGAGCTTTTGCTTCCTTCTAGTGAGACGATCAAAGCTGGGTCAGCATCTATGTGACCTGGAGGACATAAATTGTAATATTCCAATGAACATGAGGGAGCAGTGCTGAATTCTCTCTTTGTAGGTATACTATGGCCACTTGGGGCTAAGTGTGTCCCCGCGTGGATTGTATATTCATTTGTTCCTCTTCCACTCTTCATTGTGTTTCTTGCTGCTGCACTGCGACTTTGGTATTTGCTTCACGAAATACATGGAGTTCAACTGGGACACAGTGGTCTAAGTGTCTGCCCGTGTGGACTGTGAAGCCATTTAGTAATCCTCCACTTTTCCTGGTGTTTCTTGCTGCTGCACTGCGAGTTTTGTATTTGCTTCATGAAATACAAGGAGTTCAACTGGGACACAGTGCTGGAGGGAGTTCTATCACATGTGGTGGCTCACACATGAGCATTCATGAAACCGGCCTCTATACCACATAGCTTGCTCCCTTGACCATAGCAACCTGATTCTGTAAATTACCCTAAAACCTCTCCATATAACAAGATGTGTTTACTTATAATGGTCTCCTGGCTGCACCATGTCCGTCTCATGACATTTGGAATCCAAAGGCAGATCCACATGGCCCCATCACAGATGTTTTATCACACACCTGCCTACCGCTGCTCTAGGCCCTCTACTCATCAGGCTCCAAATTACTGGCATCTCGGTTCTACACCATTTTCATTAAACCCAATCAATCAAGGCACTGTCTGGTACACTCATGATCAGAAATAGGACATCCAAAGGTTCTGTATGCCACCTGTTCATGGGAATTTCAAAAATTTAAACTATTTATCTAGCCATTTATCAAGGATGAAGTTGGAGGCACAGTGGATTTCAATTCATGCAGGAACCATTAAATGGTGAGTATGATCATTTCAATGAAAACTCTGGAGAACTCTCACAGGCAAGGCTTCCCAAAGAGTGTCCAAAAGGTCACCTGAAGCCAGGCTCATTGAGGTCTACAATTGAGATCCATGAGTGTTTTGATCTCAACTATGGCTGCCAAGTCTTTCAGAATAAAATCTTGTGGTATCCTGACTGAGATTCCCAGTGCTCTGTGGAAAGCTACCCTGGGCCTACATCTCAGGTTCCAAGGGCGACTCTCATGCATGGCCTCCTCAAATCCCAACACAACTCATGGCAATACTTCACTAAGCTCAGTTCCAGGACACAGTGTCTAAAAGGAGTCACACCAGAGTTCAGGCCCAGGAGGACCCAGTAATCTCTTCCAGCTACCACACATATGACCACAATTTAAATCAAAACACTCCCACATGGGCCTCATCTTCTTCTACACAGACACGCATCATAACCTCTGGCTGGAAGTTTCCATGAGGGGTGCAGCCCAAGACAGTGTCCAAAATAAGCTCCATTGCCCCTCATTTGCCAAAAGTCAGGGTGGCCTAAACACCCTACCTTTGAACCAGGAGTGATCAAATAAGCCTGCCTTTAATACTGCTCTGCTTCTCCAATTTGAGGCCTAATGACTGTCAGGTGTAGATTTTCTATGTGATTTGGAGTCATGAGAAAACCCAAGCACCTATGGGCTATCCACTGTAGGGCTTTGAAGAACTCATTTGACCCAAATGATCCCTATTCTCACTTGACGGAAGTCAGGAACTGAAAAGGTCGGGCGAACTTCGGAGGAAAAGACCACCAAGAGACTGTCTCATGCCACAGCAAAGGGTTTATTGGGGGTCCAGCATGCTGAGGCTCAGAGCTCACTTCAGAGGAGCAAAGAACAAAGATCCCCGAGAACAACTTGAGCAGAGTTTATATACATTCTTTAGAGAGGGCAGGGACTTTACATACATCATAGCCTCCTTTAGAAAATCATCATATACCGCGGGAAAATCAAATAATAACTCTAAAACATCATTAGCACATTCATTGGTGGGAACAGTTTGGGCAGCGGGTGATTGGTCAGCCGTGAGAAGGAGTATACATTTAAACTGATTGGTTGAAGCACTGAGATGTATACGTGCAAATCTGCATGGTTTCTGGGAAGGGGTGGTTAAGTAACGAGGTGGTCAGGGAAGATTTCAACACACATCTAATGGGAAGATCCGGGAATTGTCTTAAGTGCCACAGGAATTTCAGGTTCTGAGTGCAGCTTGGAAAATGTACAAAACCTGGTTCTTTACGTTTCAATTTCAATTTCTTTTATTCTTTCATTTCCCACCCCTTTTTCTGACTACTTTTAATCTTAAAAGTAATGAATCAAAATTATTGTGGGGTTTCACATTCTATTCCTACCAGTGCAGCATATTTCTGTCTGATTATCATGAGCTTCACCTGCCTAATCTGAGCCTGGAGAAAGGAAACTATGTGGTTAGGCAAACAAGGTCCCACAGTTAGCAACACCATAAGGATGATCAGGGGTCCAGCTAAGTCTGATATTAGTGTAGTTACCAGGGGTACTCGGTTAATCATGACTCAAAGCACCCTTGTTGAATCTCCCATTCTCTCTGGCGCTCTTCAAGATATTTTCTTAATTTACTCATGAATTATTTTGCAACTCCAATATGGTCAGCATAAAAACAACATTCTTCTCTCAGTGCAACACAGAGGCCCTCTCCCTCATCAAGAGGAGGTCTAATCCTCACCTGTTCTGTAAAACAACTTCAGAGAGAGAGGTTAAGGATTCCTGCAAAGCTGTGATGGAGGTCTCTAACGTCTTCAAGTCTTGATTTATTGCTGTTTCTAATTGGGCCATTTGTTGTTAACCACGCATCATAGAAGCTGTTCCCATACCCACTCCTGCAGCAGCTCCTATCCCCAATAGGATGGCTAGAGTAAGGGACAATGGTTCCCCTTGATATCGGGTTGTTTGTCCCCCTAGTAGACCTTCAAATGATTAGGCATTATGATAGAGTACCCTGGAGAGTATCTGCACCATTACACAATAATTTACAGGGCTGTCAAAGACCTGGGCTGAAATACAAGGAGTTCTGACTGTGTGGAGTTCAGTACCATAAAGGTTCCTTTAATTAGTTCCCAGGGGGAGGAGTCAGATGTACTCTGGACTGGGGAAGTAGGCAAAGACGGAATCCAGGAAGTATTAGATGGTAGAGGGGTTCTGGTAGATCTAGGCATGGAAGGTTTAGGAGGCTTAATCCCTGGCTTGAGGGGATTGGGTCCTATTGCTGTGGGATTTTCTTTCTTTTTAAGCCAGACGGTGAACCAGAGACCAAATTCATCACCTGGGCCATAAATATAGAATCGCATTCCCCACGTATTTCCCATAGGCCAGGTTTTTCTGAGGTAGCCCCTTCCTTTGGAAGTGAAAGTTATATTGAGGGGGTAACATAGAGTATTCTTTCCACAGCGAGTTTTTGACACCACTGGGCAACCAGCACATTTCTTGGGATCAATCCAGGTGTCATTTCATCCTACCGGAATCATACCTTTCTGGGGAGTTTGGGTTCCACCATGCAGCTTTCGTTTGTTCACAACCCCAAGATCTACAATAAAAGTCACTGGGTCCTCCACAGGTTTGGGCCTGTTTTATGACTTTGGAAATCAGGTGGGCACACATAATAGTCAAGACTGGCTAGTTTACACCTGAGCTGGGGGAGATGACATCCACAATTCATGGGTTAAGGTGGTCTATGTTGCCCTAGTTAGGGTTTGAGTGGGATCTGTGTGGGGTCCTCTATGTCAGGGAGATCCCAGTCAGGGAAGCCTATGGCAAGCTGACAAATTTCCGGGTGGAGAGATGGCCACCAAGTCCATAAGGTGGCTGTTTGTGAAATAGATCACACTACTTGCCCATTAGGATTCATTACTTGCCCTTGTTGCTGAGCACGCTGATGGGGATTAGGGCTGCTGGTGGTCATGGGAAGAATCCATAGCCCTACCCACATGACGGACACGCAACTTGAGATGGATACCAGTCTGTAGAAGTTTCCAGCCAGAGTCTGTACAGGGCTCAGGCATGAGATGGGAGGCATTGATCCAGGAAGTGATCCCATCCACTTTCACCACTGTGGGTGTTATAAGCAGCACCTGGTATGGTCCTTTCCAGTGGAGTTCCAGGGATGACACCTGACGCCATCTCACGTAGACGAAGCCTCCCACTTGATATCAATGTGGGGTTCCCTCGTCTCCAGTCTGATAAGCAGAGGCCAAATGTTTCCACAGGTATCGCTGGGTGCTGGGTTTGTTAAAGGGCTTTAAATCTGTCAAGCAAGGGGGTGTGAAAGGAATCATTAAGTCTCATAGTTGGGATTAGGTCCCCTACTGGAGGAAGGGCACCATTGAGAATTTCATAAGAGGTGAGGTTACACAAAGAGGCGGAGGGGGTATTTCTTTCACAAAACAGTGCATAAGGTTGGAGCATAGTCCAATTTTTTATGCCAGTATCCAAGCTTAATTTTGTTAAGTACTCTTTGATGGTTCTATTCATCCTTTCTACCTGTCCTGAGCTATAGGGTCTATAAGCACAATGTAACTTCCAATTAATCCCCAGGGTCCTGGCAAATCCCTTACTTTCCTGGGGCATGAATGCCGGTCCGTTAGCGGACCCTATTACCTTAGGCAGGCCGAACCTTGGAAAAATGTCTTCTACGATCTTTTTGACTACCATCTGAGCTGTTTCTTTCTTCATGGGGAAGGCTTCGACCCATCCTGAAAAAGTATCTACAAAGACTAGGAGATATTTAAGTTCATACCTTGCTGGCTTAATTTCAGTAAAGTTCAATTCCCAGAATTGTCCTTGTCTGGTTCCTTGTAAGCGCTTCCCTGCAGGAAGCTTGGATGGGTAAGCATTAACTACTTGGCAGACTTGACAAGCTCTAGTCACCTGCTCAGCTATTTCTTTCCTCTGTGAGTCAGTCAATAATAAGTCCTTTCTCCGGTCCTTTAAGAGTGCCTATATCTTCTCTGAGTCTAAGTGGGTGAGCTGGTGTACGTCTTTGACATAAAGGTGGGCTTTTTGAAATTGTAAACTTGGCTCTGTAGGATCCCAGAGTTCTGTATCTGTCTCCTCAGATGATAAGTTGCCTGAATGTTCCGGTGCGGCCAAGTCTCCTGATTGTTGTTCCCCCTGGTGTGGAAAAAGTTAACACAGTCACTCCATTTAGGGCTGCCAATTAAGCTTCCTCATCTGCCCTTCTTTTTCCAACCGCCAAGGGTTCGTTTCCCTTCTGGTGCCCTGGGCAGTGCACTATAGCTAGTTCCTTAGGGCCCTGCACTGCTGAGAGAAGTTGGAGGATCTCATCTTTGTTCTTTATTTCTTTCCAGGTGGAGGTTAATAACCCCCTTTGATGGTAAATAGCCCCGTGCACATTTGCAGTGGCAAATGCATAGCGGCTATCAGTGTATATGGTGGCCCTTTTGCCTGTTGCTAGTTCCAATACTTTCGTAAGGGCAATCAGTTCTGCTTTTTGGGCTGATGTCAGTTCTGGGAGACCAGAGGAACAGATGACATTAATTTTGCTAACTACTGCTTCTCCAGCCCACCGCTTACCATCTTGGAGGAAGCTGCTGCCATCCATAAACCATACAACTTCAGGGCAAGGCAGTGGCTGATCCTTCAAGTCTCGTCGTATACTGGTTTCCTCTGCCAGTATGTGTTGACACTCATGAGCAACGGGTCTTGATGATTCTTCTGGAAGCAGTGTAGCCGGGTTGAGTGGAGCAGCGGGTCCCAGCGTGATTCTGTCTTTGTCAAGCAAGAGGTTCTGGTAGTGGGTTATTCTAGAGTTTGATAGCCACATCTCTGGAGGCTGACAGATGATGCACTCCAGGGCATGGGGGACTATAATCGTTAGCTTCTGTCCCAACGTTAATTTATCAGCATCTTTTATTAGAAGGGCTGCCGCTGCTATAGCTCTTAAGCAATGGGGCGACCCACTAGCCACTGGGTCCAGTTTATTTGATAAGTATTCTACTGGCCTTTTCCAAGGTCCCAAAGTCTCAGTGAGCACAACCCGTGCTATTCCTTTCTTTTCCTCGATGTAGAGACTGAAGGGTTTTTCTATATCTGGGAGTGCTAAGGCCGGAGCAGATAGCAGCACCTTTTTTCTGACATTATCAAAAGCTTGTTGGTGCTCAGGGGTCCATTGGAAGTGGGCATCCCCCTTTATCAGCGGGTATAAAGGGGCAGCCAGAGACGCGAACCCAGGAATCCATAACCTGCAAAAGCCGGCAGTCCCAAGAAACTCCCTGAGTTGTCTCTTATTAGATGGGGGCAGTTTCTGCACAAAGGTTCGTTTTGTGGGCTCAGTGAGCCATCCTTTGCCACCCCTAAGAGAATAACCCAGGAAGATTACTTCTTGCTGACAAATTTGGGCCTTTTTGGCAGAAGCCCTATATCCAAGCCGAGCAAGCTTGGAAAATAATGGTTGGGTCCCAGACTCATAGTTCTCTTTGGTGTCGGCTGCCAGTAGCAGACCATCCACATATTGGAGTATGGTGACATCGGGGTGTGCAGTTTTGAAGTCATTGAAGTCCTTGTGGAGGGGTTCATCAAAGAGAGTGGGAGAGTTTTTGAACCCCTGTGGGAGTCTAGTCCAGGTTAGTTGGACAGATGTTCCTTTTTCGGGGTCTATCCACTCAAAAGCAAACAGCAACTGAGTGTCCTTATGTACGGGCAAGCAAAAGTGAGCATCTTTTAAGTCTAGCACAGTGTACCATTCCTGCTCCAGATTCAGAGCGCTAAGCAAATTATATGGATTCGGTACAGTGGGGTGAATGTCCTGCACTCTGTTGTTGATCTCTCTTAGGTATTGAAGCGTCCGGTAGTCCCCAGTTCCTGGCTTTCTTACTGGTAGCAGGGGGATATTCTAGGACAAATGACAGGGCCTTAAGACCCCAAGAGCCAGGTATTTCTGAATATGGGCCCTTATCCCATCCTTAGCTTCTTTGATTAGAGGATATTGTTTAACACTGATTGGAGAGATAGAGGCTTTTAATTCTACTACTATTGGAGGTTGTTATATGGCTAGACCTAACCCAGCAGTTTCTGCCCAGGCATTAGGATAATCTTTTATCCATTTCTGGGGTAGTTTGCCTGTTTGATCAGTCCTAGGAGGCGCGAAGTGTTGATGTTCATCTTCTACGGATGTTGTCAAAGCCATGACTATGGGAGTTTTTACTGAAGGCTTTAGAAACTCCACTTGGGAACCATCAGGGTTAAAGGTTATTCTAGCCCAGAGTTTGGTAAGCAGATCCCAGCCCATCAATGGGGCTGGGCATTCTTGGATTACTTGGAAAGCGTGGTGGACTTTTCCATTTCCTAGGTCCATAGTCCTCTTAGTTGTCCCAGCCCAATATCTACTGCCATTAGTACCTTTAACAGGGGACCATTTATTTGATAGGGGGCCCAGTGGGGTCTTAAAGGTTGATTATACTGCTCCTGTATCCACTTCAAAGTTCACTGGGGTCCCCTCCACTTTAAATGTTACCCTGAGCTCGGAGAGGGGATCCGAGCCCCGACTTTCCTAGTCCTCTTCTAGAGTCAGCACGGCGGACTGGCATCTCTGCTTCTTTCGGGGGCACTCTTTGGCCTAGTGTCCTGTTTTCTTTACAGTAGGCACACTGATCTGAGGCCAGGGGCAGCCATTGGTGGGGGCCCAGGTATCCCTTTCTGACTCCCTGCTTTTTAACTTCTGGCATATTTGGTGCTCTGACCAGAACCTTAGTCAATGCTTTAGTCTGCCTTTTGCTCCTTTCATCCTCCTTTTGTTCCCTTTCCATCTCTCTCCTCTGTTCCCTTTCCTCCTCAGTTTCTCTCTTATAATATACTTTCTCAGCATCTCTTACTAAATCTCTCAAGGTCTTATCTTGTAATACATCTAGACGTTGTAACTTTCTCTTAATATCTAGGGCAGCCTGCTCGATAAAGGCCATTGCAACAGATGCTTGTTCATCCTCTGCCTGAGGATCAAAAGGAGTATATTTCCTATATGCTTCCATAATTCTCTCCAGAAACATAGAGGGAGACTCATTAGGCCCTTGGATAATCTCTCTTACCTTGGCCAAATTAGTCGGCCCTCTGGCGGCCACTCGGAGACCCGCTATTAGAGTCTGGCGATAAGTGGACAGATGCTACCTACATTTAAAGGTGTTTGGGTGCCAGTTGGATCGGTTCATTGGCCCGTAGGGACGGAGAGGAAGCATCATAGGGGCTTCCGAGTTTTCTATTATCCGTCACCGGCGGGTTCCTTTAGGTGGCCCAGCTTCCTCCAGGGGAGGAGGGGTTGCTGCTGCTGCAGAGAAGTCCCCTGGAGTGCTTGGGTCTGGCCCAATTGCCTCTAGCAGCGGAGAGGCTGAGTCAGCGGCGAGAATATCATCTGGAACGTGTTGGGGGTTGGAGAGCGAGGGTAGAGGATAAGGAGTGGGAGGAGTGTCCAGTCTTGTGACTCAGGGAGAATGGAAGGAAGAGGGGGAGGAGTGGAATGTTTGAATGATAGGATGCTGGGGGAAGGGGTATATGGCTGTTGATCTGGGTGGCCACGTGGCCCCAGCTGAAAGACAATATCTCTGACTTTTCGGATTAGAGGGAAGTAGAAGGATCCTTCTGGGGGGCCACCTGACTCTGAGAATAGGCCATTCTGAAGCACAGAGAATCTGCCAGGTACGGCATTTTACTGAAAAAGAAAGATTCTGGGCCCTTGAGCGGACATCAGTCCAATGATCAAGTGTCAGGGACAGAGAAGTGGAAGTGCTTTGTCCCATAATGAGAGTTACTCAAACAGGGACAGTGAAGACACAAACGCAACACAGACAAAGACAAACAGTAAACGTTTAACATGAGTCCAAGACAAAGATTAGAACTGAGTAACTGCCAAAACCTGATGGGTTAGACAATAAAGACAGCCGGAAAACTCAACATGAGTTCAGAACAATGACCAAAACTGAGTAGCCGGCAAAACCTGATGGGCTGGCGAACCGAATCCTGAAGCAAAATATAAACGAGTTGAAGAAATTAGTATTCCTTGATTTCTCTAGTCCTCTGGAGTGTCCCCCAGGAACGTGGCCTGTAGCTCTGTGACACATCTGTCAGCCACCATCAGAGAGAGCTAATGCTCTTCACTGACAGCCACTTTGCCAATCCATAACCTGAAACCCAAAACCAGAAAGAGGTGCCTTACTTACCCCGAGAGGAGTCCATTGGGGTCTTTTGTCCACCGCTGCCGGATATCTCACCTGGGGCCTCCAGATGAATAGGTGGGGCGAACGTCAGAGAAGAAGACCACCAAGAGGCTTTCTCATGCAACAGCAAAGGTTTTATTGGGGGTCCAGCATGCTGGGGCTCAGAGCTCACTTTAGAGGAGCAAAGAACAAAGAGCCCTGAGAACAACTTGAGCAGAGTTTATATACATTCCTTAGAGAGGGCAGGGACTTTACATACATGATAGCCTCCTTTAGCAATTCATCATATACCATGGGAAAATCAAATAACAACTCTAAAGCATGATTAGCACTTTCATTTGCGGGAACAATTCGGGCAGGGGGTGATTGGTCAGCCCTAAGAAGGGGTATACATTTAAACTGATTGGTTGAATACCTGAGATGTATACTTGCTGAGCTGCAGGGATTCTGGGAAAGGGTTGTTAAGTAACTAGGTAGTCAGGGAAGATTTCAACACACATCTAATGGGCAGATCCGGGAATTGTCTAAACTGCCACAGGAAAGTGCAGCTTGGAAAGTTTACAAACCTGGTTCTTTACATTTCAATTTCAATTTCAATTTCTTTTATTCTTTCAGAACCTTACAGAGAAAGGCAAGAGGCTTAATCCACAATGACTGCTCTTTTGGCCATTTTGGTTTTGGATGCACACATGGGATCTTTCTTTCGATCCATCTGGTGCTGATAATCTAAGTCACAGCCTCACACAGGGCCAAGAGGCTAATTAAGACACAACCATTTTCAAAGCAATTACTACTCTGAGGTCAGTCACAGAACTCAGTCTCTGAGGAGAATCACACCAGTGTTCAAGGCTAGGTGCACCCAGTCATCTTTTCCAACCACCACATAAATGACCACAATTAAAACCAAAACAATTCCACATGGCCCTCATCTTCTTCCATAGAGTCACTCATCATAACCTCTGGCTGGAGGATTCCTTGAATGGCGCAGCTCAAGAGAGTGTCCAAAATAAGCTTCCTTGCCCCTCATTTGCCTAAACTCAGGGTGGCCTGGACACCCTTCCTGTGAACTAGGATTGATCACATACGTCTGCCGCTAATACTGCTCTACTTCTCCAATTAGAGGCCTACTGACTGTCAGGTATAAATTCCTTATGTGATTTGGATTCATGATTAAACCCAAGCACCTCTGAAGAGCTTGGAAGAACTCATTTGACCCAAAAAATCCCTATACTCCCTTGAAGAAGGTCAGGAACCTAACAGAGGAAGGCAAGAGACATCATCCACAATGACTTATGTTTTTGCCATTTTGGTTTTGGATGCACACATTGGATGTTTCTTTAGATCCATCAGGCGCTGAAAATCTAAGCCATAGCCTCTCACAGGGCCAAGAGGCTGATTCAGACACATGGCTTTCCAAAGCAATTAAGCAAAGAGCCACAGGTGATGCCCATTCATTTCCATTTGAAAACTGTTTCCTTCAGGCTTCACCAAGGGGTGGCCTGAGGCAAAGACCTTCCTGACATTCAGGGCAAAAGATCAATAGGTTAGCAAAAGGCCCAAAACAGGGTTTCTCCACTGAGGCTTTTCTGGTCACACTGATATCTGAGTTTTCTGAGATGCTCCAATTCCCTCCAGCTATCCAGAACATAGCCATGTCGCAGAGTTTGGAGGTGGTACATATTTTGGACACAAAACCATGAACCTATTCTGGAGAGTGGCCAAAATTCAGGAAGAAAACAGAAACTTAGTAAGATAGTAGGTGTTGCCCATCGATAAGGCAACCTGCAGTCCATTACTAAAATGGACAGGATGAATGCTGGGAAGCTTTCTACTAGACAGGACACATCCATTGATGCATTCTCTTTTCTAATGTCTACAACCATGGACACAGTGGGAGACACAGACACAGAAACACTTGCCTTGTCAAAGTTCTTTCTAGAAATAGTCCACTCCAAACCAAACACACCGCCTTTCCTACCTATTCTCAGAACATGAGACAAAACCACAAACTCACACACACACTCAAAAAGGCACCTCCTTCCCCCAAGTAAGTCTGTGACTATCCAGAGTGTCCTTTGACTGGTGGGCCATTTTATGTTCCCCCAAAAAGGCCTGTCTTGTCTTAGATCTGGTCTCCTTGTCAAACACTGTGAAGTTGTCAGGAGCCTGTTCTGACCACTACATGCTTTCTCAGGGAAGGCCCGTCTTCAGAACTCTCCTTGCATTTGGCCATCCTCACATCAGTAGGTACCAAAAAAGACAGACTCTGTCCTTGGTAAATCCAAACATGTGAGCCCACTGGGACTGAGACTGGGACTGGCTCTGTGTGCCTGGCTTCCTGGATCCCAAATTCAGAGAGTTCCATCACCAAGGAAGTGAGGTAGGTCACTTATTTCAAGAATTTAATGAGTTCACTGCCTTGGCAACCACTTTGTTATAACAGTTGCTTCCAAGGGTCCCATGAGATGGAGGATACCCTACTTCCTCTGACACTTTCACTAGTTAGAATGGTATATCAACCATATGGAACCAGAAACAGCTCTCCACATTGTCCTGGTTTGGTCCATATTCTCTCCATTAAGAATAGAGAGGCTGATTCAGACACAACCCTTCATCCTGACAAGGTTGTTTGCCATGGAAGATGACTTTTGCTCTCTCAGGTCCTACATAGCTGCCTAATACTTCTCCAGGGATCATTTCTGCTTGGACCATTGAGTTTCTAAGCAGGTGGAAGATCTCCTACATTCCTGTATTGTAAGACAAACTCTGTCCCTGCTCTTCTGTAAAGGTAGATTGAGGGAACAGTGTATGGTTAGGGTTAATAACAGGTTCTATTTTGGTGAGGAGTCATTCTGTTGGATGAATAATGGTATTGGGAACCTGCGATATTTACAAGAATATATAGGTAAAATATAAGTATGGAAACAGAAATCTAGGTATGATTTGAAGCCCAGAAAGACATTGGGACCTTCATTGGGATACTTAGCTTTGAATTATGTTCTGCACAGATGACTCAGATAAATCGATATACAATGTTATAGGACCTTGTACCTTGGATGATTGAATGTCGAAGAGAACATCCAGGATAAAAGGGATAGTTGGTAGTATAAGGAAGACAGTTTGTACGTTTAAAAAGAAGAGTGAGTATAAGTTTTGGACCAAAAATTCTTTAGCAATAGGGTTTCGGGTAGAGAGTGAATATGAATGTCAGAACGTGTGAAGAATCAGTCACAATGATGAACTGGGGAAAATATGTAGGAAAGCAGATATCCATAGAGACATTAGGAAATCATGCAAAGTGTAAAGTGAGTGATTGGATTAGACATTTTCAATATGATTGAGTTTCAATATATAATCTTAGGAAAAAACAATTATGTAGTCCCCAAAAAGATTGACAAGTGGGAGCATTAGGCAGCCTGGACATGGATGTTTTTAGTAATCCATGTTCATTTTCCATTTAGACTTTGGTACAATCATAAGTGTGATGTTTGCATTTTCTGACCAGAATATTACTGTGATAAAATGTATATGTGGATCAGGTAACATGAGTATTTCTTCCACCATTTCTTGGAGCCATATTTTGAAGATGTATAAATTAGTATTGTGGGTAAAAATAGATGTACCCTGTGTCTATGAATATAGAGATAATGCATGAATAGAGCGTAGTGTGAATAAATAATATTACTTGTTCCAACTTTAAATGATGGATTAAATTGATATCTAAAAATATTCAGGAAATCTTATATTGATATACATACATTCATTTCAACCAGTAATACATCTAATGGTAATATTAGGGTTGTGGTTTATCCTGAAGTGTGTGTGAGTTTTGCTTCAAACTGATTATGGAAATCAAATATAATATTTTTGGAAAGAAGTCTCATGAAAAGACCAGTCAAGAAACATGGAGGAATACTTGTGTTCTGAAGCAGGAAGTGATTGACATTGAAACAAATGTCTAAAAATTTGTGAACTTGTGGATAAAATATATATCCTACGATGTGCATAAACTGCAGAAATAGTAATGTACCATTGTTGAATAAAAATGAACGTCAAATTATATGTCATGTCCCATAGGAGTCTACTTGCGTTGATATTAAACTGGGTCAGTTACTCTAGAAATATTAGGATTTGTGTGCAGCTTTCACTGAAGTCAGTTTTCAGTACTAGGAAACAAATATATATTTCAAGTTGATGAATAATTCTGAGAATAATCTTGTGAAAAATCGATTATAAATCTAAATACATCAACATGAATAAATTTAGGGAGTATATATAAGACACATATATTTCATATTTTGAAAAATCTGGAGAGTATATATATATATATATATATATATATATATATATATATATACACAAAACATACACACAGACTATAAAAAGTAGCAATACATATGCTAATCGAAATTCATCATTAAATATATATAATTCACATATGCAAAAATAATTATTTTACTGAACATGGATTTTTGTATAATGTTTTTCTATTAGGAAGCTCACCCATAGGTTGAATTTTCAGTTTCAACAGCGTTTAGGAGGAGGGATCTCTTCTCACAATTTGTATCTTCCAAGTCAGACAAAACAAAAAAATTAACCTGTGATACCAGGTAGGATTCTATATGTGCATATAAATATACATGTGCTGAATAGTCTATAGAGAAAGGGAGACAGGAATTCACATATTAGTTAATTTTAAAAACACATGGAGAATTATTTTAACCAAAAATTGACTAGATTTATAACACCTACCCTTTATCATGTAAAAGGCAAGTCCAAATATACACCATGCCTCCACTGAACTGCATGTATTTCTATTTTGTTTTGGTTATTTTTCCTCCATCATATTAGGATTAGTAGTCAGAGTCTAGTAGGGTATGGGTTAGTGTCATGGTTTCAGTATTTTGATTGGAAAATAAGAAAATGAATCCAATGTGTATGCAAATATGTGCCACACAAAAATATTCCCACTCTCATCCAGAACAATGAATTGCCATTACCTTCACCCCAAATAAGACACAATTAGAGGAGAAGAGTTAGAAAATCTGTGAATACATATATGGAATGGAACATAATCAGGAGTTCACAACCTTGGAGGTGGTAGAGGAGTTTCCAAAAGTTAGGGTCAGGGTAAACACTCCACAAACATGGAGCTCTGCTGGCCTAAAAACTTCTTGAGAAACTGTCTCTGAGTTCGGGCACTTGAAATATATGTTGTTGTCAGGAGCTTTAGCTTCATTTGTAGTGAGACCATCAAAGATGGGTCTGCATCTATGTGACCTGGAGAACATGGTTTCTTTTTTTTTAATGAACATAAGGGAGCAGTGCTGAATTCTCTCTTTGTAGGTAAACTGTGGCCACTCGGGTCTAAGTGTCTCCCCATGTGGACTGTGAAGCCATTTGGTCATCCTCCACTTTTTGTGGTGTTTCTTGCTGCTGCACTGGGAGTATGGTATTTACTTAACGAAATACAATGAGTTCAACTGGGACAAAATGCTAGAGTGAGTTCTGTCATGTGTGGTGGGTCAGGTTCTCCAGGAGAATGCACCAACAAGTCTTCTATCCAACATAGCTTGTCCCCTTGACCATAGCAACCTGTTTCTTAAAATTGACGTTAAACCTCTCCATATAACGAGATGCCTTTACATATAAGGGTCTGCTGGCTACACTATTTCAGTCACAAGCCATTTGGAAGCCAATGGAAGATCCACATGACCCACCACAGATATTTTATCACACATCTGCACACCACTGCTCTAGGCCCACTACTCAGCAGGCTCCAACTTACTGGCATCTCTGTTCTACACCATTTTCATAAAACCAAGTCAATTAAGCCACTGTCTGGTACACTCATGATCGGAAACAGGACATCCAAAGATTCTCCAGTGCCACCTGGTCATAGGAATTTCAAATATATCATGGTATTTATCTGAGATTAGGAAGATAGACGGTAGGATTAAAAAAGAAGGGTGAGTAAAGGATTTGGACATTAAGTTCTGCTTCTCCAATTTGACGCGTATTGTCATGCATGGGCGACTCTCATGCCTGGCCTCCGAAAATCCCAACACAATTCATAGCAATACATCTCTAAGGTCATTTCCAAAACTCCGTTTCTAAGGGGAATCACACCAGAGTTCAAGCCCAGGTGGACCCATTCATCTCTTCCAACCGCCACACAAGTGACCACAATTAAAAACAAAACACTCCCACATGGCCCTCATTTTCTTCCATGTAGACACTCATCATAATCCCTTGCTAGAGGTTTCCATGAGGGACACAGTCCAAGACAGTGTCCAAAATAAGCTCCCTTCCCCCTCATTTGCCTAAAGTCAGGGTGGCCTGGGCACCCTTCCTGTGAACCAGGAGTGATCAAATAGGACTGCCATTAATGCTGCTCTGCTTCTCGAATTTGAGGCCTACTGACTGTGGGGTTTAGATAATTTATGTGAATTGGAGTCATGAGAAAACCCAAGAATCTCTGGGCTTCCCTCTGCAGGGCTTTGAAGAACCCATTTGAGTGAGTCTAGGAGTTGGACCAAAAGTTCTTTAGCAATAAGGTTTTGGTGAGAGAGTAAATGTAAATGTCAGCACATTTGAAGGGTCATTCCCAATGATGAACTGGAGAAAAGGTATTTGAAAGCAGATATCAATGGAGACATTAGGAAATCAGGCAAAGTACAAAGTGAGTGGTAGGATAAGACATTATTAACAGGGTTGAGTTTGAATATATAATCTTAGGAAGAAACAGATATGTAGTCACCAATAGGAATAATATTTGAGAGCATTAGGGAACCAGGACATGGATGTTGTTAGTAATACATGCTCACATTCAATTTAGGCTTTGGTACAGTCATAAGTGTGACCCTTGCATTTTGTGTCAGGAATATTACTGTGATGAAATGTATATGTATATCAGGTGACTAGAGTATTTTTTCCACCATTTCTGAAAGCAATATTTTAAAGACTTATAAATTAGTATTGGGGATACAAATACATAGACCCTGGGTCTATGAATATAGAGATGATGCCTTAATAGACCATACTGTGAATAAATAATATAACAGGTTCCACTTTTAATATTGGATTGAATTGATATCTGAAAATACATAAGAAATTTTATGTTGATATACAATCATTCATTCCAAACAGTTATACATCTAATGGTAATAATAGAGTTATGGTTTATCATGATGGGTGTGTGAGTTTGCCCCAAAAGTGATTATGGAAATCGAAAACAATGTGTTCAGAAAGAAGTCTCATGAAAAAACCAGTCAAGAAAGCTGGAGGAATACATGTGTTCTGAAGCAGGAAGTGATTGAAAGTGAAACAAATGCCTATAAATTTGCTAAATTGTGGAAGAAATATATATCGTATGATGTGCATAAAATGAAGAAAACTAATATACCAGTGTTGAATAAAAATGAACGTCAAAATAGACATCATGGAACATAGGAATCTACTTGCACCGATGTTAAACTGGGTAAGTTACTGTAGAAATATTAGCATTTGTATATACCATTCACTGAATTTAGTTTTCACTACTAGGAAACAGATATGTAGTTCAGGTGGATGAATATTTCTGAGAATAATCTTGTGAAAAGTTGATTAGAAATCCAAATATATGAACATTAATGAATTTAGGAGTGTATAATAAGACACATATATTTTACATTTTGAAAAATCTGGAGAATATATATATATATATATATATATATATATATATATATATATATATACACACACACACAAAACCCACACAGAGCAATTAAAAAGTAGCAATATATATGCCAATCAAAATTCATCGTGAAATTTATATGATCCACATATCCAAAAATATTTATTTTACTGAACATGGATTTATATATAATGTTGTTCACCTAGGAAGCTCCCCCATAGGTTGAATTTTCTGTTCCACAATTTGTATCTGTCAAGTTGGCCACCTCACAAGTATGTACGTGTGATACCAGGTAGGATTCAATATGTGCATATACAAATACATGTGCTTAATAGGCTACAGAGAAAGGGAGACAGGAATTCACATATTTGTTAACTTTAAAAACACACAGAGAACTACTTCAATTAAAAATTGACTAGATTTATAACTCCAAACCTATGTATTGCAAAAGGCAAGCCCAACTATACACCACCCCTCCTCTGAACTGCTTGTATTTCTATTCTGTTTGAGTTATTTTTCTCCATCACATTAGGATTAGTAGTCAGAGTCTAGCAAGCTATGGGTTAGTGTCAGGGAATCAGTATTTCGAATGGAAAATTGGAAAATGAACACAATGTGTATGCAAATATGTGCTACACAAAAATTTTCTTATTCTCTTCCAGAAAAATTTATTGTAATTAACTCCGCCCCAAGTAATACAGAATTAGAGAAGAAGAGTTAGAAAATCTGTGAATACATATCTGGAATGGAATATGCTCAGGAGTTCACAACCTTGGAGGTGTTAGAGGAGTTTCCCAAAGTAAGGGACACAGTAAACATTTCTCAAATGTGGAGCTCTGGTGCCCTAAAGACTTCTTGGGAAACTGCCTATGTGGTTGGGCACTTGAAATATATATTGTTTTCAGGAGCTTTTGATTTCTTTCTAGTGAGACCATCAAAGCTGGGTCTGCATCTATGTGACCTGGAGGACATGGATTCTTATTTTCCAATGTACATGAGGTAGCAGTGCGGAATTCTCTCTTTGTAGGTAAACTGTGGCCATTGTGGGCTAAGTGTCTCCCTGGGGGACTGTGAAGCCATTTGGTCATCCTCCAATTTTCATGGTGTTTCTTGCTGCTGCACTGGGATTTTGGTATTTGCTTCACGATATACAAGGAGTTCAAATGGGACACAGTGGTGGAGGAAGTTCTGTCTTGTGCGGTGGGTCAGGGTTCTCAGGAGAATGCACCAAGCAGGCTTCTATCCCTCATAGCTTGCCCCCTTGTCCATAGAAACCTGGTTCTGAACATTGCCCTGAAACCTCTCCATATAACAATATGCCATTTCATTGAACATTCTGCTGACTGCACCATGTCAGTCACAAGCAATTTGGAAGCTAATGGCAGATTGACATGGCCTCACAAAGATGTTTTATCATACACCTTCCCACC
Organism: Callospermophilus lateralis; assembly: GCF_048772815.1. NCBI lineage: Eukaryota > Metazoa > Chordata > Mammalia > Rodentia > Sciuridae > Callospermophilus > Callospermophilus lateralis. The sequence goes on from NW_027515635.1 coordinate 435,870, forward strand.
TCTGCTCTAGGCCCACCACTCAGTAGGCTCCAACTTACTGGTATCTCTGTTCTACACCATTTTTATGAATCCCAGTCAATCAAGGCACTGCCTGATAGATTCATGAATGATGTAGGACATCCAAATGTTCCCAGTGCGACCAGGTCATGGGAAATTCAAAAATTTCATGGTATTTATCTAGGCATTTTTCAAGGATGAAGTTGGAGGCACTGTGGGTTTTAATTCATTCGGGAACCATTAAATGGTGAGGATGCTCATTTCAATGAACGCTATCGAGAACTCTCACAGGCAAGACTTTCCAAAGAGTGGCCAAAAGGTCACATGAAGCCAGGCTCATTGAGGTCTACAATGTGAGGTCCATGTTTGTTTTGATTCTCAACTATGGCTGACATGCCTTTAAGAATAAAATCATGTGATATCCTGGCTGAGATTCCCAGTGCTCTGTGGAAAGGTACCCTGGGCCTATATCTCAGTTTCCATGGGCGACTCTCATGCGTGTCCTCCTAAAATCCCAACACAAGTCATGGCAATACTTCTCTGAGGTCAGTTTCAGAACTCACTCTCTAAGGGGAATCACGCCACTGTTCAAGCCCAGGTGGACCCAGTCACCTCTTCCAACCGCCACACAAATGAAAACAATTGAAACCAAAAAAAATCCCACATGGCCCTCATTTTATTTCATATAGACACTGAACATAACCTCTTGCTAGAGGTTTCCATGAGGAGCACAGTACAAGACAGTATCCAAAATAAGCTCCCTTGCCCCTCGTTTGCCTAAAGTTTGAGTGGCCTGGACACCCTTCCTGTGAAACAGGAGTGATCCAATAGGCCTGCATTTAATACTGCTCCACTTCTCCAATTTGAGGCCTACTGACTGTGGGATTTAGATTATTTATGTGTATTGGAGTCATGATAAAACCCAAGCACCAATGGGCTAGCCTCTGCAGGGCTTTAAAGAACTCATTAGACCCAAAGGATCCTTATTCTCACTTGATGGAGGTCAGGAAACTTACAGAGAAAGACAAGAGAATTCACCCACAATGACTGCTCTTTTGGCCATTTTGGTGTTGGATGCATACATGGGATCTTTCTTTACATCCATCAGGTGCTGACAATCTAAGCCACAACCTCACACTGGGCCAAGAGCCTGATTCAGACACATCCCTTTCCAAAGCAATTAAGCAAAGAGACACAGGTGATGCCCATTCATTTCCATTAGAAAACGGTTTTCTTCAGGCTTCACAAACGGGTTGGCCTGAGGCAAAGTCCTTCCTGACTCAGGGGAAAAGAACAATTGTTAAGCAAAAGGCCCAACCACGGTTTCTCCACTGAGATGTTAGTAGTCACACTAATATCTGAGTTTTCTGAGATGCTCGCCATTCCCTTCAGCTATCCAGTATATGGCCATGTGACAGAGCTTGGTGGTGGTACATATCTTGGACACAAAACCATGAGCCTATTCTGGAGAGTGGCCAGAATTCAGGAAGAAAACTGGAACTTAGGAAGATAGCAGGTGTTACCCATTGATTATGCAAGCCCTGGTCCATTCATTAATTGGGCAGGATGAATGCTCGGAAGCTTTCTAATAGACAGTACACATCCATTGATGCATTCTTTTTTTCTAATGTCTACAACCACGGACACAGTGAGATACACAGACATAGAAACACACGCCCTGTGAAACGACTTAGTAGAAACATTTCACTCCAAACCTCAAAACCGTCTTTCCTACCTATTCTCAGAACATGAGACAAAACCACAAACCCACACCAACACCCAAAAAGGCACCTGCTTCCCTCAAGTAGGTCTGTGACTATCCAGAGTGCCCTCTGACTTCTGGACCATACTATGTTCTCCCAAAATGGCCTGTCCTTTATCAGATCTGGTCTCCTTCGTCAACTCTGTGAAGTTGTCAGGAGCTAGTGGTGAGCCACTACCTGCTTTCTCAGGAATGGCCCCTCTTCAGAGCTTTTCTGGTATTTGGCCATTCTCACATCAGTAGGTACCAAGAAAGATTGACTCTGTCCTTGGTAAATCCAAACAAGTGAGCCCACAGGGACTGTGACTGAGACTGGCTTGGATGCCTGGCTTCCTGGATCCCATGTTCAGAGAGTTCCATCACCACGGAAGTGAGGTGAGGTCACTTCCTTCAGGAACTGAATGAGTTCACTGGCTTGGCAACCACTTTGTCCTAACATTTGCTTCCAAGGGTCACATGAGATGGTGGCTGCCCCAACTTCCTGTGACACTTTCACAAGTTAGATTGGTATATCAACCATAGGAACCTGGGAACAGCTCTCCACAGAGGCCTGGTTTGTTCCATCTTCTCTACATTAGGACGAGAGAGGCTGATTTGGACACAACCCTTCATCCTGGCCATGTTGTTTGTCATGTAAGATGACTTTTACTCTCCCAGGTCCTTCATAGCTGCCTACATCTTCTCCAGAGGACATTTCTGCATGGACCTTTGAGGTTCTCAGCAGGTGGAAGATCCACTACATTCCTGTATTGTAAGACTAACTCTGTCCCTCCTCTCTGTAATGTTAGATTGAGGGGAAAGTGTACGGTTAGTGTTAATAACATTTTCGATTTGGTTAGGAATCATTCTGCTGGATGAATAATGGTATTGGGAACCTGTGATATGTATGAGAATATATAGGTTAAATACATGTATGAAAACAGAAATCTAGGTAAGTTTTGAAGCCCAGAAGAGAATTGGGCCCTTGATTGGGATACTTAGCTTTGAATTAGGTTCTGCACAGATGTGTCAGATTAATCAATATTCAATGGCCTAGGACCTTGTACCTTGGATGATTGAATGTAGAAGAGAACATCCAGTCAAAAAGGGATAGTCGGTAGTTAAAGGTTAATAAAATAGGTACTTGTCACTTCCTGTTTCTCTGTATGCTTAACAAAACACTTTTGAAATCTTGAGAACTCTTTGCTAATCTTGTTCCCAGAATGTGCTCTCCCCAACTGCCAAACTGCAGAATGTACTCCCTCACCCGTGTGCACGCACACTGCCCACTCACCCGGACCCATCAATAAACTTTCCTCCCTGCCCTCTCCAAGAAAATTATATAAACTCTGCTTAAGGTGTTCTCAGGGCTCTCATCTCTTTTCAATTGAGCTCTGAGCCCCAGCATGCTGGACCCCCAATAAACCCTTTGCTGTTGCATGTGACAATCTCTTTGTGGTCTCTTCCTCCAAGGCTTGCCCGACCTTTTCATATGGAGGTTCCACTGAAATCCAGCAGCGGCGAATGTGAGACCCCATGTGTCGTGGCTTTCACTATTTGTGTATCTTTCATTATGGGACAGAGCACTTCAATGCCTCTGTCCCTGACCATTGATCACTGGCCCAAAGTCCACATAAGGGCTCAGAATCTTTTTTATTTAGTAAAACACTGGACCTGGAAGACGCTCTGTGCCTCAGAATGACCCACCTTTCGAGTCGGATGGCCTCTAGAAGGATCTTTCTACTTCCCACTAATTTAAAAAGTTAGAGATATTGTCTTTTAGCCAGGGCCACATAGCCATCTGGATCATTCCGCCATATATCTTAACTTTGCAGGACCTCTGCAAATCTCCTCCTCGATGGGTGAAGCCTTTCCTTACCGCTGCCCCTGCTCCTACTCCTTCCCCCATGATCTCTCAAACCCTCTGCTCTTCTTCCTTCTCCACCCTCTGTTCTCCCTGAGTCACAAGATTTGACTCTACTGGATTCTCCTCCCCCTCCTTATCCCCTGCCCTCTTCCCCCAATCCCCAACACCCTCTAAGTGATTCCCCTGCTGCTGACTCAGCCTCTCTGCAATTGGAGGAGCACAGCACCCTCCAGATAGCTCCCCAGTGGCACACACAGCCCTTCCTTCCCTTGAGGAAGCTGGCCCGGCTATAGGAACTCGCCAGCAGTGAATAGTTGAAAACACTGGAACTCCCATGATGCTCCCCCTCCATCCCTATGGGCCAAAGATTGACGACGGCCATGGGGGAAAAAATGCAAGCCTACCAGTTTTGGCCATTCTCCTCTTCAGACGTACATAATTGGAAATATAACAATCCCCCTTTTTCTGAGCACCCCACCTGGCACACAGGTCTGGTTGAGTCATTGATGTTTTCACACTAGCCTACTTGAGATGACTGCCAACAACTCATAGGGACTGTCTTCATGACAGGGGATCAAAATAGAATACTCCTGGAAGCTGGAAAAAAATATCCTCTGACCAGATGCGTGACTGACACAACTTCCCAAGATAATCAAAGCCAGCTTTCCTTTGAACCAACCCAACTGTGGCCCCCAAATCTTTGAAGGTAGGGAGCATCTGTTCACTTATCACCGGGCTCTAATAGTGGGTTTCCGTGCGGCCGCTAGGCGACCAACTAATTAGGCCAAGGTAAGAGAGATTATTCAAGGGCCTGAAGAACCTCTCTCTATGTTTCTAGAGAGAATTATGGAGGCATATAGAAGATACACTCCTTTCAATCCTCAGGCAGAGGATCAAAAGTCATCTGTCACAATGGCCTTTATTGGGCAAGCTGCCCCGGATATTAAAAGAAAGTTAAAATGCTTAGATGGATTACAAGATATGACTTTGAGAGATTTAGTCAGAGAAGCTGAGAAGGTATACTTTAAGAGAGAAACTGAGGAAGAGAAGGGAACAAAGGGAGGATAAAAGAAACAAAAGACAGACTAAGGCGCTGACTAAGGTCCTGGTCACAACAACAAATAGGCCAGAAATTAAGAAACAGGGAGACAGGAAGGGATACCTGGGCCCAGGCCAGAGGCCACTCCTTGCCTCAGATCACTGTGCCTACTGTAAAAAAAAGGACACTGGGCCAAAGAGTTCCCTAGAAAGAGACAGCCACTCCTGCCAGCCATTCTGACTCTTGAGGATGACTCCAAAAGTCGGGGCTAACATCCCCTCCCGGAGCTCAGGGTAACTTTTGAAGTGTAGGGGACCCCAGTAAACTTTGAAGTGGATACAGGGGCAATATACTCAGCCCTCAAGGCCCCATTGGGCCATCTATCAAATAAAAGGTCTCTAGTTCAAGGGGCAAATGGCAGTAAGTATCGGGCTTGGACAACTAAGAGGACCATAGACCTGGGAAAAGGAAAATCCATCAATCCTTCCTAGTAATCACAGAATGCCTGGCCCCATTGATGGGCAGAGATCTGCTCACCAAGCTCTGGGCCAAAATAACTTTTAACCCTGAAGGCAACCAAGTGGGATTTCTAAATCCTTCAGTAAAAACTCCTATAGTCATGGCTCTAACTATGTCAGTAGAAAATGTACATCAACTCACTCAACTTTGTTCAAAGAAACTGCAGGCATTCCTGAAGGATCAAGAACAGAGTTTTCCACTGACCAAATCACAGCAAAAGGACTGAATGGGTAACAAAAGCCTGTCGGGTCCATCAATTGGTTTATGCTTACCCTTCCAAGCTTCCTGGAGGAAAGCACCTAGGAGGAAAAAGACCAGGACAATTCTGGGAAGTGAACTTTACTGAAATTAAGCATGCAAGGTATGGACTTAAATATCTTCTAGTCTTTGTAGATACATTTTCAGGATGGATTAAAGCCTTCCCCACCAAAAAAAAAGAAAGAAAGAAAGAAAGAAAGAAAGAAAGAAAGAAAGAAAGAAAGAAAGAAAGAAAGAAAAAGAAAGAAAGAAAGAAACAGCACAAATGGTGGTCAAGAAGATCCTGGAAGATTTTTTTCCAAGATACGACCTGCCTAAGGTAACAGAGTCTGATAATGGACCTGCATTCATGACCCAGGTACGTTAGGGGTTAGCCAGTACCCTGGGGATTACATTGTGCTTATAGACCACAGAGTGCAGGACAGGTAGAATGAATGAATAGAACCATTAAAGAGACCTTAATGAAATTAAGCTTAGAGACCGACATAAAAGATTGGACAATGCTTCTGCCTTATGCAATGTTTCATGCAAGAAATTCTCTCTCTGTTTCTTTGTGTAACCTCACCCACTATGAAATTCCCTATGGGGCCCCTATTCCAGTAAGGGACCTAACCCCAACTCTAAGACCTAACGATCCCTTCCACACCACCATGCTTGACAGACTTACAGCTGTTGAAAGAACTCAGCGATACCTGTGAAAACAGCTGGCCACTGCCTACCAACCTGGAGATGAGGGGACTCCACATCAATATCAAGTAGGAGACTTTGTCTATGTAAGACAACATCAGGTGTCATCCCTGGAACCCCACTGGAAAGGACCATACCAGGTTCTACTTATAACACCTACAGTGGTAAAGGTAGACAGAATCACTTCCTGGATCCTGGCCTCTCATCTCAAGCCTGCACCCTGTCCAGACTCTGCCTGGAAACTGGAAGAGACTGGTAACCCTTTCAAATTGTGTATTCGCCAGGTGGATGAAGCTATAGAGTCTCTCCTTGACCACCAGTAGTTCTAACCCTCATCAGCCCTTTCAGCAGCGATGGCTGATCACAAATCCTACTGGAGAAGAAGTATAATCTATCTCACATATAGCCCACTTTGGGACCTGGTGGCCATTTCTCCACCCAGACATTTGTTAGCTGGCTATAGGTCTTTCCTATTAGGATATCCCTGATGAAGAGGATACCACTAAAATTCCATTAAATACCTTTTGTACCATAAATAATGGAAACAAACATTATGGATGTCGGGACAGGTAAGCCAGGTGCAGGTTGGCTAGCCTAGATTACTATGTTTGCCCGGCAGACAATCAAAGCCACAAACAGCAACAGCTGTGTGGAGGAAAAGCCAATTTCTTCTGTAAGTCATGGGGATGTGAGCATACAGGGGCTTCCTGATGGAACCCGAACTCCTCATCAAATTCTGTACACAGCATTGGCCATATGACCAATTAGATAACCAAAACCCATGGCCCCCAGAGGGGTCTCTAGATCCTCAAATACTGTGTGACCTTTTTAACTTCTGCAAGTGCTCAAAAGGGTAAAAGGAGATTCCCCTATGTGGAGGCCTTTTCCCTCCTTTGCTCACATCCTGAACTATGCTTCTCCAATAGATCCTCACCCTCAGCCTTCATCTCCAGACTATCTGCTGTCACTCCAAACTCAGCAACCTGATTTCTTCCCTTCAATTACTAGATCAAAAACCCAAACCAACACCGGTTCTCAGACCATTGCCCCTTGGCTGAGAAGCAGGTACTGAGGTACCCCTCCACCGACTCACTCCTCTCTTCTCTTGTCACTGCCCGCACTGGGTCCCACCAGGTCCTCTTTCCAGCTAACCCATAGCTCAAACCAGCTGAGGAGAGCCCTCAGACCCTTATCCAAATGTAATGAAAATGGCCTTTAAAGTTGCTCTTTCATCACTGAAAACAGGTTACTAAAAATTTAAAGTCCCTCACAGGCTTTGTGGATACTCACTCCCTTCTTCCCCTCTGCTCTACCTGTTCTACTGCTCAAGTTTTGTTGCTAGGAATATCCCAAACCCCTTTCCCATTATTCTTTTACATCTCTCCTTTCTCATTCTCAGATCCATGAAGCTGCTCTAAGCCCCGACTTCTCTGTCTCCCCCCTCTGTACCAGGCCCACAGAAAAGTTTTCACTGACCTTCTCCAGGAGTCTTCACCATGGCTGACTTTAGGACTTTCAGCAAAAAAGTCCCTATAAACGATTTCAGTGTAGATAACCTTCCTCATTTAATGTTGCCCTGTTCCACTTGGCCACTGGCTAAAAATAATCAGCACTCCTAAGCTAGACACCCCCTTACTAGTTTTTCACAAAATATGTGAACAATTCCTCTGGCCTTGAACTGGGGCTTCACAGAGATGGCAACATTTCTAAGATAAAGAAGTTACCATCTGGGCTCCATGGTAACAGCTGGCAGGGGGAAAAAAAAGAAAGGGAAGTAAAAGCTCTCCCCCACCCAGTTGTCCTTGAAAAGTTAACTTGCCCAGAACAGAGAAAAAAAAAACAGAAACAAAAACAGCTTTTTGTGAACTTCTGCAGAGTGTGATCTTCTGAGCCACTTCTCTTACATGTTGGGTACAAAATTCTGAAACTACCTAAACTTGGAATTCAGAAGATTAATTGATTACAACCGAAGCAATGCCCTCTGAATCTGGGTGCAACCAAATAGGACTGTTTCACTGTCTTTGGTGCTATCTTAGGTGCCTTGCCTTGTCCGTCCCTACAACAGTATAATTCTATATACTAAAACATTGTTGATGTTTTCATGAAATGAAAAACGGATGTGATTAATTGTGTAATGGTGCATATGTTACCCATAATGCTCTATCATGACGCAGGTTCATTTGAAGATCGAATAGGTGGGACATACAACCCGGTTTCACTGGGAACATATGTCCCTCACTTTAGCCATCCTATAAAGAATAGGAGTTGCCACAAGGGTGGGCACAGGAACCACTGCCCTGGTCCATGGGACACAACAAATGACCCAGTTAGAAGCAGAAATAGACCAAAACTTAAATATATTAGAAACCTCCATAACAGCTTTGCAGGAATCTTTAACCTCTCTCTCTGAAGTTCTTTTACAGAACAGTTGAGGGTTGGACCTCCTCTTCATGAGTGAAAGGGACCTTTGTGCTGCATTGAGGGAGGAATGTTGTGTGAAGTTGTCAGAAGCCAGTGGTGAGCTACTACCTGCTTTATCAGGAAAGGCCCCTCTTCTTAGCTTTCCTGTCTTTTGGCCATCCTCACATCAGTAGGTACCAAGAAAGACAGACTCTGTCCTTGGTAAATCCAAAAAAAGTGAGACCACTGGGACTGGGACTGGGACTGGTTGTGCTTGACTGGCTTTCTGAATCCCACGTTTAGAGAGTTCCATCACCCAGGACGTTATGTGAGGTAACCTCAATCAGGAAGTGAATGAAGTCACTGCCTTGGCAACCACTTTGTCCTAAGAGTTGCTTCCAAGGGTCCCATGAGATGGAGGGTGCCCCTACTTCCTGTGACATTTTCACACGTTGGAATGGTATATCAACCATAGGCACCCGAGAACAGCTCTCCACACAGGCCTGGTTTGGTCAATCTTCTCTACATTAAGATGAAAGAGGCTGATAAAGACACATCCCTTCATTCTGACCAGGTTGTTTACCATGGAAGTTGAGTTTTCCTCCCTCAGGTCCTTCATAGCTGCCTACAACTTCTCCAGGGTATCATTTCTGCATGGTCCTTTGAGGATCTCAGCAGGTTGAAGATCCCCTACATTCCTGTAGTGTAAGACCAACTTTTTCCCTGCTATTCTGTAAAGTTACATTGAGGGAACAGTGTATGGTTAGGGTAATAACAGGTTTTATTTGGGATAGGAATCATTCTGCTGGATGAATAATGGTATTGGGAACCTGTGATATTTACAAGAATATATAGGTGAAATATAAGTATAAAAACAGAAATCTAGGTAAGATTTGAAGCCCAGAAGAGCATTGGGCCCTTGATTGGGATACTTAGCTTTTAAATATCTTCTAAACAGATTTCTCAGATAAATCGATATACAATGGCATAGGACCTTGAAAATTGAATGATTGAATGTAGAAGAAAACATCCACTCATATAGGCATAGTTGGTAGGATTAGGAAGACAGTCAGTAGGTTTAGGAAGAAAAGTGAGTATAGGATTTGGACAAAAAGTTCTTTAGCAATAGGGTTTGCGGTAGAGAGTGAATGTAAATGTCACCACATGTGAAGAGTCAGACACAATGATGAACTGGGGAAAATATATGGGGAAGCAGATATCAATGGAGATATTAAGAAATCAGGCAAAGTATAAATTGAGTGATAGGATTAGACATTTTCAACAGGGTAGAGGTTGAGTATAAAATCTTAGAAAGAATCAAATATTTAGTCACCAATAGGATTGACATTTGAGAGAATTAGGCAATCTGGACATGGATATTGTTAGTAATCCATGCACACTTTCCATTTAGGCTTTGGCACAGTCATAAGTGTGAACTTTGCATTTTGTTTCCAGAATATTACTGTGATAAAGTGCATATGTAGATCAGGTGACATCAGTATTTCTTCCACCATTTCTGTGGGCAATATTTTGAAGGTGTATAAATTAGTATAGGGTGTACAAATAGGTGTTCCCTGTGTCTAGGAATATAGATAAAATGAATGAATAGACCATAGTGTGAATAAATAATATTACTGGTTCCAACTTTAAATATTGGATTGAATTGATATTTACAAATTTACAGGAAATCTTATATTGAGATACATACATTCATTACAACCATTTATACATCTAATGGTAATATTAGGTTTATGGTTTATCATGAAGAGTGTGTGAGTTTTGCTTTAAAAGTGATTATTGAAATCTAAAATAAAATGAAGTATCATGAAAAGACCAGTCAAAAAACATAGAGGAATACTTGTGTACTGAAGCAAGAAGTGATTAAAAGTGAAACAAAAGCCTATCAATTTGCAAAATTGTGAATGAATTATATATCCTATGATGTGCATAAACTGAAGAAATAGTCATGTAACAGTGTTGAATAAAAATGAAGGTCAAAATACACATCATGTCCCATAGGAATCTACTTGCATTGATGTTAAAGTGGGTCAGTTACTGTAGAAAAATTAGGACTTCTATGCACCATTCACTGAATTTTGATTTCAGTACTAGGATACAATATGTATTTAAGGTGGATGAATATTTCTGAAAATAACTTTGTGAACATTTGGTTATAAATCCACATTCATGAACATGAATGCATTTAGGGATTGTATAATAAGACACATATATTTTACATTCTGAAAAATCTGGAGAGTGTGTGTATATATATATATATATATATATATATATATATATATATATAGAGAGAGAGAGAGAGAGAGAGAGGCATTAAAAGGTAGCAATATATATGCCAATCGAAATTCATCATGAAATATATAACATCCACAGATCCAAAACTATTCATTTTACTGAACATGGATTTATGTATTATATTGTTCAACTAGGAAGCTCACCCATAGTTTTAATTTTCAATTCCAACAACGTTTAGGAGGAGTGACCTCTTCTAAAAATTTGTATCTGCCAAGTCAGCCATCTAACAAAAATGTACATGTGATACCAGGTAGGATTCTATATGTACATTCAAAAATACATGTGCTGAATAGCCTACAGATAAAGGGAGATAGGAATTCACATATTTGTTAACTATAAAACACATGGAGAACTATTTCAATTTAAAATTGACTAGATTTATAACACCTACCCTTTATCATGCAAAAGGTAAATCCAACTATACACCATGCCTCTCTAAACTGCTTGTATTTCTATTCTGTTTGGGTTCTTTTTCTCCATCACTTTAGGATTGCTGCAATCTGGCTGGGCACAATTCAGGAGCCACTTGTCAAAAGAAACTAAAATTACTTTTAGAACCACACATGACTAAAAATTAGCTCCTCGGGAAAAACCCTAAGAGCCCAACTGCCACTACTGGCTTCCCACAAGCTCTCAACCTCCACACTCCTTCTCTTGAGGTCGATTGGCTGGGTCGTGTGGGCAGAGCCCAAAAAGTCCCACAATGAGCAGCTCCGTTGTCTGAAAGGGTGGGGAAACAGCCCAATGGCATTACCACAGAGGAGCCAATCAGCTAGATATTGCTGGGGCTGCTGTGAGCCAATCATCAGCTTGCAGTCTGAAAGGGTGGGGAAACTGCTCAATGAGCATCTCCAATGAGCATCACCGCAGAGGAGCCAATTAGCTTGATGTTGCTGGGGCCGCTGTTAGCCAATCATCAGCCGGCAGTCTGAAAGTTTGTTTGGCCCCTTGGGCTGTGCCTCTCAACACCTCCCCCCCTCTGTTTAAACAACAAGCATGTGGCTTAGTGACCATGCCTGCCTTAGGTTGTCCAATAGTACATATGGTGCTTACCCATTATCGAATGAGCTGACCTCAAGGTATCAGCCTCCAGTCTTAGATTGGTACCATTGCAATTGGATCTTACCCGTCACTAGCTACAGGTCCAGTATACAGTCACACCTGTGGAGAGGTCTTTGTACCAGCGGGGGGTGAGGTTCTTTGTCTCACCTCTGTTGGCCCCCAAATTTTAGCTGAACGACCATGACAGCAGAAGGGAGGAAGATACACCAAGCCAATTGACGGCTCCTTTTGGAAAAATTGTACCACCGATGACATCATCAGCAAAAATACCCCAACACTACCACAAGTCAATTCACCAACATATTGTTCACAATGCATGCAGGTGAGTTCACAATGCATACAGGTGATACATAGTCGAGGCAAGTTCTTCAAGCAGTTCAGTGATGGCTATTGCAGAAGCTGTAGGTTGGTTTTATCTTTGTCTTTACAGGCACTGGGATGAAGATAGGAATTTTGGCAATAATGGCCAAAGAAAAATTATGTAACATTCCAGAAGGTACTAAAAGAAAACAATTTTCTTAACAATTTACATTGTCTTGAAGAGAATTATTAAATATAATGAAAAGAAAAGGTGAAAGTAAACAAACAGATCTGTTAACCTCCTTTTTTGTACACATTTTAAAACAATCCTCAACAGGTGTTTACCCAATTTAAATTAAAACATTTACATCAAGTGTATAAAAATATATTTGGATCCATTTTTTCATGAGCGCTCATCATATATGATATATGGACATACGTACATTCAAACATATAACAAAAAACACAAGTGTGCACACGTAATATAATACATACAACACATAACATAAGAGTAAAGGCCTTATAACATTTTACAGGTGAAATCTCCATTGCAATGTCTAAAAACTCTATAGTCCAAAAATAGAACTGATCAGCAAAACACTAACCTAGGTTTGTATGAGCTCAAAAAACAAAATAGAACTTCATGACATGGGAAAGGGTAATAATAAAATAGATATTGAAAAAAGCATCCTGGATTTGTCACAGATGTAAGAATAGCCAAACTGGAGTTCTGGATATCAGCTGTTATGGATTTGAGCCAAATCATATTTTTTTAATCTGTAGAAATCGCTTTAGTTAGTCTCTCTGGAATCCAAATCGGCTGCTGTTCTCCCTGTGGAAACACACAAACAGACCTCCAACTCCAGACAATTACTGGGTCAGGACATTTCCATTGTCCTGTTAGAATATCCTTCCAAAGTACCTTGGGCTTATGTACATTTTTTGGACACATATGCCTTTCCACAGGAATAAGCCCTGATGAATCCAAATTTCCAAAGTTTAGAGTAAAAAGGGTTATTTTAAGTTTATCTTTGGGGAATATATACCCCTTCCCAATTCCTCTTTTTTTTTGTTTAATTAGTACGTTTTAATAGTTTGATGAGCTCATTTAACTATGCCTTGTCCCTGCGGATTGTATGGGATTCCTGTTATATGAGTAATGCAAAATGATGAGCAAAATTCTTTAAAAGAGGTAAAAGTATAACCAGGGGCAACATCTGTTTTTAACTGTTTTGGAATGCCCACAGTGGCAAAATTTTGTAAGCAATGAGCTATAACATCTTTAGTTTTTTTTCTCCGGCATGAAGGGAGTCCATCAAAAATTCAGAAGATGTATCAACTGTAACATGCAAATATTTTAATTTTCCAAATTCTGGCAAGTTTGTGACGTCCATCTGCCAAATATGGTTAGGTATCAATCCTCTAGGATTGACTCCAAGATTAACTTGTGGTAAAATGGTCACACAATTTTGACATTGTTTTATTATTTGTCTAGCTTGTTCCTTAGTTATTTTAAAGCGCTTATGTATAGTATTAGCATTGACATGGAATTTTTTATGAAAATTTGTAGCTTCTTCTACTGTAGAGAAAATATGTATGTCATGCGTAGTTTTATCTGCTAAATCATTACCCAAACTAAGGGCTCCAGGCAATCCTGTATATGTCCTGATATGCCCTATAAAGGACGGATCTTTTCTGTCCCAGATTAGACTTTGTATAGTGGAAAGAAAAGAGAAAACAGGAGAGGAAGGGAAAATTTGTTTCTTCCTAAGATTATATATTCAAACTCAACCCTGTTGAAAATGCATAATCATATCACTCACTTTATACTTTGCCTGATTTCATAATGTCTCTAAAGATATGTGGTTTCCTGCATATTTTCACCAGTTCACCATTGTGACTGACCCTTCACATGAACTTATGTTCACTTTCACTCTCTAACCACAACCCTAATGCTCCAGAACTTTTGTTCCAAATCCTATACTCACTCTTCTTCCTCAAGCAACTCTGTACCTAATTCTACCTACTATCCGTTTTTGACTGGATGTTCTCTTCAACATTCAATCATCCAAGCTACAAGGTCCGATGCCATTGTATATCTATTTATCTGAGACATCTGTACACAATGTAAATCAAAGTTAAGTATCCCAATCAAGGGCCCAATGCCCTTCTGAGCTTCAAAATTACCTAGATTTCGGTTTTAATTCATATATTTAACCTCTATATTTTTATAAATATCTCAGGTTCCCAATACCATTATTCATCCCGCAGGATTATTCCTAACTCAAATCAAACATTTTATTAACCCTAAGAATACACTGTTCTATCAACCTAAATTTAAAGAAAAGCAGGGACAGAGTTGGTCTTACAATACAGGAATGTAGGGGATCTTCCACCTGCTGAGAACCTCCAAAGTCCATGCAGAAATGAATCCTGGAGAAGATATAGTCAGCTATGAAGGATCTGCGAGAGCAAAAGTCATCTTCCATGGCAATCACCCTGGTCAGGATGAAGGGATGTGTCTGAATCAGCCTCTCTCTTCTTAATGTAGAGGAGATTGACCAAACCAGGCCTGTGTGGATAGCTATTCCCGGGTTCCTAAGGTTGACATACCATTCTAACTTGTGAAAGTTTCAAAGGAAGTAGGGGAAGCCTCCATCTAATGGGACACTTGGAAGCAACTATTAGGACAAAATGGTTTACAAGGCAGTGAATTTATTCAGTTCCTGAAGGGAGTGACCTCACCTCACTTTCTTGGTGATGGATCTCTCTGAACTTGGGATACTGGAAACCAGGCACATAGAGCCAGTCCCAGTCCCAGTCCCAATGGGCTCACTTGTTTGGATTTACCAAGGACAGAGTCAGTCTTTCTTTGTACCTACTGATGTTAGGATGGCAAAAGCAAGGAGAGCTCTGAAGAAGGGCCTTTCCTGAGAAAGCAGGTAGTGGCTAAACACTAGCTTCTGACAACTTAACAGAGTTGGTCAAGGAGAACAGACCTGAGACAGGACAGGACTTTTCAGGGGAAAATTGTATGGCGCACCAGTCAGAGGACACTCCCTAGAGTCACAGACCTACTTGGGAGAAGGAGGTGCCAATATGGGTGTGGTTTTGGGTTTATGATTTTGTCTCATGTTCTGAGAATAGGTAGGAAAGGTGGTTTGTTCTTTGGGGTTGAACTGTTTCTAGTAAGACGTTTGACAAGGCGAGTGTTTCTATGTCTGTGTATCCCACTATGTCCGTGGTTGTAGACATTAGAAAAGAGAATGCATCAATGGATTTGTCCTGTCTTGTAGAAAGCTTCCCAGCATTCATCCTGCCCAATTAATGAATGGATTGCAGCTTTCCTTAAGGATGGGCAACACCAACGATCTTAGTAATTTTCAATTTTCTTTCTGAATTCTCGCCAATCTCCAGAATAGGCTCATGGTTTTGTGTCCAAGATATGTACCACCTCCAAGCTCTGTGACATGGCCATGTACTGGATAGATGAAGGGAATGGCGAGCATCTCAGAAAACGCAGATATCAGTGTGACCAGTAAACTCTCAGTGGAGAAACCCTTCTTTGAGCCTTTTGCTTACATAATGTTCTGTTGCCTTGAATGTCAAGAAGTTCTTTGTTTCGGACCACCCCTTTGTGAAGCCTGAAGAAAACAGTTTTCAGATCTAAATGAATGGGCATAACCTGTGGCTCTTTGCTTACTTGCTTTGGAAATGGATGTGTCTGAATCCAACTCTATGCCCTGTGTGAGGCTGTGTCTTAGATTCTCTGCAACTGATAGATCTAAAGAAAGATCCCATGTGTGCATCCAAAACCAAAATGGCCAAAAGAGCAGTCATTGTGGGTGAAGTTTCTCTCCGTCCTCTGTTAGGTTCTTGACGTCCATCAAGTGAGAATTGGGATCCTTTGGGTCAAATGAGTTTTTCAAAGCACTGCAGATGTGGTTGGGTTTTCTTATGACTGAAATTCACATAAAGAATCTACACCTGACAGTCAGTAGGCCTCAAATTGCAGAAGAAGATCAGTATTAATGGCAGGTGTATTTGATCAATCCTGGTTCACTGGAAGGGTTTCCAGGCCACCCTGACTTTAGGCAAATTAGCGGCAAGGGAGCATGTTTTGGACACTGTCTTGGGCTATGCCCCTCATGGAAACGTCCAGCCAGAGGTTATGATGAGTGCCTATATGGAAGAAGATGAGGGCCATTGGGGAGTGTTTTGGTTTTAATTGTGGTCATTTGTGTGGCATTTGGAAGAGATGACTGGGTCCACCTGGGCTTGAACTCTGGTGTGATTCCCCTTAGAGACTGAGTTCTGGAACTGAGCTCAGAGAAGTATTGCCATTAATTGTGTTGGGATTTTATGAGACCACGCATAAGAGTCGCCCTTTAAACTGAGATCTAGCATTGAAGTGCTCTGTCCCATAATGAAAGATCCACAAACAGTGAAAGCAATGACACATGAAACAGACAAGACAAGACAATAAAGACAGGCAATGGACGTCCAACACTGAGATCAGGACTGAGTTGCCTGCAATAACCAATGGGCTGGCAATACCGAATCCAAAACAAAATATCACTGAGTCGAGGAATCTATTATAACTAAATTTCCCAAGTCCTCTGGGGCGTCCTCCAGGAACGTGGCCTGTGGCTCTGTGACACGTCTGTCAGCCACTGTCGGAGAGAGCTCACACTCTTCATCAATAGCCATTTTTCCAAGTCCTAACCTGAAACCTGAAACCAGGAATAGGAGACTTACTTACCCCAAGAGTAGCCCGTTGGGGTCTCTCATCTGCCGCTGCCAGATATCAGTGGAAACTTCATGTGTAAAGGTCGGGCGTGCATTGGAGGAAGAGACCACCAAGAAACTGACTCATGAAACAGCAAAGGGTTTATTGGAGTTCCAGCATGCTGGGGCTCAGAGCTCACTTGAATACAGCAGAGAGCCCTGAGAAGAGCTTGAGCAGAGCTTATATACTTTCCTTGCCGAGGGCAAGGAGGGAAGTTTATTGATGGGTCAGTGGGAGTGGGCAGTTTGCATGCAACCAGGTGAGAGAGTAAATTCTGCAGTTTGAAAACTGGGGACAGCACATTCTGGGAACAAGATTAGCAAACAGTTCTCAAGATTTCAACAGTGTTTTGTTAAGCATAGAGAAAAACAGGAAGTGACAAGTACCTATTTAATTAACCATTCAATAACAACTATACCTTTTTAAATGGATGTTCTCATCTACATTCAATCTTCCAAGGTACAGGGTCCTATGACATTGTATATCAATTTACCTGAGACATCTGTGCAGAACGTAATTCAACGCTAAGTATCCCAATTAAGGGCCCAATGCCATTCTGGGATTCAAATCTTACTTAGATTTCTGTTTTCCTACATATATTTCAACTATATATTCTTATACACATCGCAGCTTCTCAATAGAATTATTCATAAACAGAATGATTCCTAACCCAAATCAAACATGTTATTAACCCTAACCCTACAGTGTTCCCTCAATCTAACTTTAAAGAAGAGCACGGACAGAGTTGGTCTTATAATACAGGAATGTAGGGGATCTTTCACCTGCTGAGAACCTCAAAGGTCCATTGAGAAATAAGCCATGGAGAAGATGTAGGCAGCTATGAAGGACCTGAGAGAGCAAAAGTCATCTTCCATGGCAAACAACCTGGTCAGGATGAAGGGATGTCTCTGAATCTGCCACTCACACCCTGTGAACTGCGCCACTTCACAGGTGAATAACGAGTTAGAACGACAAAAAATTATCTTGTTAGGATCTTACAGAAAAATGGGTGTGCACCGAAACCTAGAAGAATGATTTCCACCAATGAGGTCCGGTAATTGAGTCTCAAACACGAGCCAAATGTGCGACCGGAGATCCGGGCTGACAAATCTGTGTGGCCTGCCCCGTGGCTAGAGACAGCAGGGCACCACCTAGAAGCGACCAGCCGGCAGGGAGAAACGTTGCTGCAGATTCTGTGGAATCCTGCTGGCTGACCTCCAACTGAGCCCCGGGCTGAGTTTGGGATTTCAAACGGGGAAGGAAGTGCTACAGTTCTATCCCCCCACAATAAAAACTCCACCAAGGAAACCAACGGTCACCATCTTGGAGAGCAGAAGTAACCACCGCCACTCTCCAACAGATTGCAACAATAAAACAGGTTTGTGTTACTCAGCTCATCTCCCATACAGCAGGGAATTCACATAAAATCTCTCTTAGGCTTTCCATTGGAGAGATTATCAGAGAGAGCCTGCATAAAGACGTCGGGAAAACTACAGGCACCTGACCTTCAACTTCCCCTCCCATCAGTGGCGAAAACGAAACCTGTCTAGCCAGAGCTGGGAGAGGGGCAAGAGGAAAAAATCAAAACAATAGAGTGCCGGGGTTCCCCATAGACACCATCCACACCCAAGAAACGGCAGGCCCAGAGGACAGTATGAGCTGCCAAGAGGCATCACTCAGGGGAAATCTGGTCTAGCACGAGAAACCAGGACTAGCAGGAGATAACAGGGGACTAGAGGCCAGGCCCGCGTGACTGGGCGGCTGGAGAACGCGCGCCCACTGGTCACAAACAGCCCGCTGCTGGTGCGACTGGGTGGCTGGTGCCCGCCTGCCTACCAGCGACCAATCGCCCGCTGGCTGCACGTGCAACTGGGTGGCTAGAGATCTCCCGCCCACCAGTGACAGCCCACCCGCTGACTGTGTGACTGGACAGCTGGAGACCGCCCGCCCGCCGGCGACCGGGAGTTGAAAACAAACAGAGACAGATCAGTCCCAGCCCACTCCCATTTGAACACCCTGGCAAGGAGCCTGGGGCCCGCCATAGCAGACAGGTGACATCACTGGAGCTCGGCCATCGCAATTCCTTCCAAGCAGAATTCACTTTAGCAGGCATAGTCTACCAACACAAAGGAGAGACAACAGATATATTAAACCAAAACAAATCTATAGAATAGAGCAGAAAAACAGCAATCAAATAGAGATGGAAAACAACTTGAACATCATGAAAAAACAAAGGAAAAAAATGTGTACTAACAATGCAGGACAACTTAATTCTACAGGAGGACCTAGAATCATCAGAAACAGGGATAGGGAAAAAAACTCAAGGCTTACCTAACTCAGATGGAAAGGGATATTAGAGAATACATGAATCAGCAAGTCCTAGCAATAAAAGTATATTTTGAAAATGAATTAAACAAATTCAAATGGCAAAGAACAAGCTTTACCAGGAGATAGAGATCTTAAAAAAAATCAAACAGTAATCCTAGAAATGCAGGAAACTATTAATTAAAACTCAAACGAGAATATTACAAATAGACTAGATCAAATAGAAGTCAGAACATCAGATAATGACGACAACGTTTATTAACTTGAAAAGAATATAGTCAACACAGAAAAGATGCTTAAGTCCCAAGAGCAGTCTATTCAAAAGATATGGGATGTCATAAAAAAAACAAATTTCACAGTCATCGGAATAGAAGAAGCCATAGAGATTCAAACCGAAAGAATGGACAACATATTAAATGAAATAATTCTAGAAAACTTCCCAGAGATGAAAGATGGAATGGATTGCCAAATCCTTGAAGCCTACAGGACCCCAAACATTCAAAACCATAATAGACCAACTCCAAGACATATAATTATGAAGATAGCCAAAATACAGAACAAGGAGAGAATATTAAAAGCTACGAGAGAAAGGAGGCGGATTACATTCAGGGGTAAACCAATTAGATTAACGACTGATTTTTCATCACAAACTTTGAAAGTGAGAAGATCCTGGAACAATGTATTTCAAACACTGAAAAATAATGAATTCCAACAAAGAATACTGTATCCAGCAAAATTAAGCTTCAGATTTGACAATAAAATTAAAATCTTTCACAATGAATAAAAACTAAAAGAATTCACACCCATAACACCAGCACTGCAAAGGATTTTGGGCAAAATACTACAAGAAGAAGAATTGAAAAATAGTGCCCCAAACTAACAGTGGGAGGTATCTCAGTAAAGGGGGAGGAAAATAACCAAAAAGTAAAAACTAGCCAAACTAAAATAAATAAATAAATTAACATGAATGGATGTACAAATCATATTTCAATTGTAACCTTAAATGTTAATGGCCTAAACTCACCATTCAAGAGACATAGGGTAGTAACCTGGATCAAAAAAACAAATCCAACAATATGCTGCTTTCAGGAGACTCATATGATAGGTAAAGACATACACAGGCTGAAAGTAAAAGGTTGGGAAAAATCATACCACTCACAGGGCACACGGAAGCAAGCAGGAGTGGCCAAACTCATATCAAATACAATCAACTTCAAACCTACGTTAATCAAAAGGGATAAAGAAGGACACTATATAACGTTAAAAGGAACCATCCACCAACATAACATAACAATTACCAATTTGTATGCAGCAAACAAATGAGCTGCCACACTCATAAAACAAACTCTTCTCAAGTTCAAGAGTCAAATAGACTACAACATAATAATTATAGGTGACGTCAACAGACCGCTCTCACCATTAGACACATCCTCTAGACAAAAACTGAATAAAGAAACTATAGAACTCAACAGCACAATCAATAACCTAGACTTAACCGACATATATAGAATATATCAACCATCATCAAGTGGATACACCTTCTTATCAGCAGCAGATGGATCCTACTCAAAGATAGACCATATATTAGGTCATAGGGCAACTCTTAGTAAATATAAAGGCGTGGAGATAATACCATGCACCATATCAGATCATAATGAAATGAAACTGGAAATCAATGATAAAAGAAGGAAGGAAAAATCCTACATCACATGGAAAATGAACAATATTCTACTGAATGATCAATGGGTTACAGAAGACATTAAGGAGGAGACAAAAAAATTCTTAGAGACAAATGATCATACAGACACAACCTACTGTAATCTATGGGACACAATGAAAGCAGTTTTAAGAGGAAAATTCATTTCTTGGAGTTCTTTCCTCAAAAAAAGAAAAAAAACAACAACAAATAAATGAACTCACACTACACCTCAAAAACCTAGAAAAGGAAGAGCAAAACAACAGCAAATGTAGTAGACGACATTAAAATAAGAGCAGAAATCAACGAAATTGAAACAAAAAATCATTGAAAAAATTGATAAACTAAAAGTTGGTTCTTTGAAAAAATAAATAAGATTGACAGGCCCTTAGCCATGACAACGAAGAGAAGAAGAGAGAGAACTCAAATTATTAACATAGGGGGTGAAAAATGCAATACCACAACAGACACTACAGAAATATAGAAGATAATTAGAAAGTATTTTGAAACCCTATATTCCAATAAAATAGAAGATAGTGAAGATATCAATAAATTTCTTAAGTCATACGATCTGCCCAGATTGAGTCAGGAAGACACACACAATTTAAACAGACCAATGACAAAGGAAGAAATAGAAGAAGCCATCAAAAGATAACCAACGAAAAAAAGCCCTGGACCGGATGGGTAAACAGCGGAGTTCTACAAAACCTTCAAAGAAGAATTAATACTGATTCTTTTCAAGCTCTTTCAATAAATAGAAAAAGAAGGAGCTCTTTCAAATTCATTCTATGAGGCCAAAATCACCCTGATCTTGAAATCAGACTAAGACACTTCAAAGAAACAAAACTACAGACCAATATCTCTAATGAACTTGGATACAAAAATTCTCAATAAAATCCTGATGAATCGAATACAAAAGCATTTCAAAAAAAATTGTGCACCATGATCAAGTAGGATTCACCCCTGGGATGCAAGGCTGGTTCAATATACGGAAATCAATAAATACTATTCACCACATCAATAGACTTAAAGACAAGAACCATATGATCATCTCGATAGATGCAGAAAAAAACATTTGACAAAGTACAGCATCCCTTTATGTTCAAAACACTAGAAAAACTAGGGATAACAGGAACTTACCTCAACATTGTAAAAGCTATATATGCTAAACCTCAGGCTAGCATCATCCTAAATGGAGAAAAACTGAAGGGATTGCCTCTAAAATCTGGAACAAGACAGGGATGCCCTCTATCACCACTTCTATTCAATTTAGTTCTTGAAATTCTAGCCAGAGCAATTAGACAATAGAAATTAAAGGCATAAAAATAGGAAAACAAGAACTTAAATTATCACTATTTGTGGATGACATGATAATATATATAACAGACCCAAAAGGGTCTACAAAGAAACTGCTAGAGATAATAAATGAATTAAGCAAAGTGGCAGGATATAAAATCAACACGCATAAATCAAAGGCATTTATGTATATCAGGAGCAAAACTTCTGATATGGAAAGGAGGAAAACCACTCCATTCACAATATCCTCAAAGAAAATAAGATACTTGGAAATCAACCTAACAAAAGAGGTGAAAGATTTATATAATGAAAACTACAGAATCCTAAAGAGAGAGATAGAAGAAGATCTTAGAAGATGGAAAAATGTACCCTGTTCATGGATAGGCAGAACTAACATCATCAAAATGGTGATATTACCCAAAGTTCTCTACAGGTTAAAATGGATGCCAATCAAAATCCCAACGGCATTTCTTGTAGAAATGATAAAGCAATCATGAAATTCATATGGAAAAACAAAAGACCCAGAATAGCAAAAGCAATTCTAAGCAGGAATTTGAATCTGGAGGTATAGCGATACCAGAGTTCAAACTGTACTACAAAGCAATAGTTATAAAAGCAGCGTGGTACTGGTACCAAAACAGGCAGGTGGATCAGTGGTAGAGAATAGAGGACACAGAAATCAATCCACAAAATTACAACAATCTTATATATGATAAAGAGGCTAAAAGCATATTGGGAGATGGATAGCATCTTCAACAAATGGTGCTGGGAAAATTGGAAATCCATATGCACCAAAATGAAACTGAATCCCTTTCTCTCGCCATGCACAAAAGTTAACTCAAAATGGATCAAGGAGCTAGTGATGAAATCAGAGACACTGCATGTGATAGAAGAAAAAGATGGCTATGATCTACATACTGTGGGGTCGGGCTCCAAATTCATTAATAGGACACCCATAGCCCAAGAGTTAATAACAACAATAAACAAATGGGACTTACTTAAACTAAAAAGTTTTTTCTCTGCAAGAGAAACAATAAGAGAGGTAAATAGAGAGTCTACATCCTGGGAACAATTTTTTACCCCTCACACTTCAGATAGAGCTCTAATATCCAGAATATACAAAGAACTCAAAAAATTAAACAATAAGATAACAAATAACCCAATCAACAAATGGGCCAAGGACCTGAACAGACACTTCAGAGAGGAGGACATACAATCAATCAACAAGTACATAAAAAAATGCTCACCATCTGTATCAGTCAGAGAAATGCAAATAAAAACCACCCTAAGATACCATCTCACTCCAGTAAGATTAGCAGCCATTATGAAGTCAAACAACAATAAGTGTTGGCGAGGATGTGGAGAAAAGGGTACACTTGTACACTACTGGTGGTACTGAAAATTGATAAGGCCAATTTGTAAAGCAGTATGGAGATTTCTTGGAAAGCTGGGAATGAATGCACCATTTGACCCAGCTATCACCCTTCTCGGACTAGAGGGTCTTAACAGAGCGTACTATAGGGATACTGCCACATCAATGATCATAGCGCCACAATTCACAATAGCTAGACTGTGGAACCAACCTAGATGTCCTTCAATAGATGAATGGTTAAAAAACTGTGGCATCTATACACAATGGAGTATTACTCAGCACTAAAAAATGGCAAAATCATAGACTTTGCAAGGAAATGGATGGCATTAGAGCAGATTATGCTAAGCTAAGCTAACCAATCCTTAAAAAATGCCAAATGTCTTCTTTGATATAAAGAGAGCACCTAAGAACAGAACAGGGAGGAAGAGCATGAGAAAAAGATTAACATTAAACAAAGACGAGTGGGGGGATAGAAAGGGGGAGAGAAGGGAAAGCATATGGAAATGGTAGGAGACCCTCAATGTTACACAAAATTACATATAAGAGCTTGTGAGGGGAAATGGGGGGAAAACAATGGAGAGAATTGAACAACAGCAGATGAGGTAGAGAGGAAAGATGGGAGGGGAGGGGAGGGGGGATAGTAGGGGATAGAAAAGGTAGCAGAATACAACATCACTATTATGCCATTATGTACAAATGTGAATGTGTAACCAATGTGCTTTAACAATTCGTATTTGGGGAAAAATGGGAGTTCATAACCCAATTGAGTCAAATGTATGAAAGATAATATATCATGAGTTTTGTAATGTTTTGAACAATCAATAAAAATAAATAAATAAATAAAGGTTTAAAATTGAGTGGCAAGAAATCAGCTAAAAAAGTGTTGAGATGCATTCATTTTGCTAAGCAGAAACTTTGTTTTGTGTAGTTGTATCTATCACAAATTTATTTTACCAGAAAACTGGCTTTTGAAAATACACTTAATTGAGATTAAAGGATAATCCACCTACCTTCATGAAAAATTCATAGCATTTCCTATATTTTTCATATTTCAATTTTTGGTAAATATTTTGTCATGAACCAGGTCTAGTCTTAGGCTATTCTTTCAGAATACTGCCTCATCTGATAAGTTGGTACAATGTGTTGGATTGTTCTTTTCATCTTTTATTTAATAGTTTCTAGCTGATAATGTGTATTTTTCATTATCTTTATTTGGACATACATACCCAATGATATCTTTGCATTTTATGTTTTACTGGGAAGAGACTCATCAAAAGCTCTGTATTATATGTATCAACAATCAAACATTTAGAGCATGCAATTATTCTTAATTTTGCATGAAAATATCTTTGTACCATTTACTTATAAAAATTTAGAACTATTAATAATGTCCCTACTGTAATAAGTAACTAATTACCAGAAAAATTAAACAATTCACTTTATATCAATTATGAATATGAAAAGTACTAAAATAAGTATTTGGCAATTAATACATAATTGATAGAAATTGAAATCATAAGAAAGCCATTTAAAATGTCAGTGCATATGGTCCTTAAATAATAGGTTGTTCAAAAAAATTTCTCTAATTCATAAGATATAATATGCCATATTACAGCGTAACGTGATAAAAAACATTAAATTATCAATATTGATAATAAAGAATGATACCTTTTTTCTTAAATATGTTTATTTGATTTTCATTGTAAGATGTTAATTCTGGAAGACTTCAGAATTAAGAAAGTCTTGGTGTATATTATTTCTAACAGGCTAATCAAAGTACTTTTAAATATATATGTATATATATATATATATATATATATATATATATATATATATATATATATATCATAATATATGTAATGCATATGCATGAATATAGACACATATGTATAATAAATGTATTGTAATATATCTATCAGGTGATTATAATTATTGAATTTTTTTAAAAAAAATAGTGACTATAAAAAACAGTCTCAAATTTAAATTTCATAGCATACAACTGTTTGTAATGCCATGAGAGAAAAATAGGTATGGAGGAAAAACGAAAAAGGAAGAGAGAGAAGGGGAAAAATGAGGAAGAAAGTGAGTAAAGAAGAGGGAGAGGCGTGTTCGATGTTAAGACAAAAGTGGAGCGGCTGGGTTTGTGATTCAGTGTTAACATGTTTGCCTAGTATGTGTGAGGAACTGGGTTCTATTCTCAGCACCACATACAAATAAAGAAAATGAAGATCCATCAACAACTTAAAAAATAAAAAATAAAAAACTAGAAATATTACTAAAATCCCAAGCATTTATGAATGTTAAATAATAAAATATATGTTACATAGCCTTATGTAATTTCTAGACTCCCCAAAAAAGTCATTAAATGTTGGATTATTAGTGCTATAACTAAAAATCCATTGCTCTTTCCTCTACATTCTGTGGCATTCTAGTGCTAAAATAAATTGTAGTATAACACCAAAAAAAAAAAAATCCTAATATTTCTACAGTAACTGACCCAGTTTAACATCAATGCAAGTAGATTCCTATGGGACATGATATGTACTTTGAAGTTTATTTTTATTCAACACTGGTACATTTCTATTTCTTGAGTTTATGCACATTATAGGATATATATTTCATCCACACGTTCACAAATTTATAGGCATTTATTTCACTTTCAATCACTTCCTCCTTCAGAAAACATGTATTCCTCCGTTTCTGACTGGTCTTTTCTTGAAACTTCTTTCCAAACACATTATTTTCGATTTCCATTATCACATTTGAAGCAAAACTCACACACCCCTCATAATAAACCATAACCCTAATATTACCATTAGATGTACAACTGGTTGGAATGAATGATTGTATATCAATATAAGATTTCTTACTTAGTTTCAGATATCAATTCAATCCATTATTTAAAGTGGAACCAGTTATATTATTTATTCACAATGTGGTATTTTCATGCATTATCTCTATATTCATAGACACAGGGTACACCTCTTTGTACCCCCAACACTAATTTATACGTCTTCAAAATATTGCTCCCAGAAATGTTGGAAGAAATACCCATGTCACCTGATCTACATATGCATTTTATCACTGAAATATTCTGGACACAAAAAGCAAAGGTCACACTTATGATTGTATCAAAGCTAAATGAAAAGTGAACATGGATTACTAAAAACATCCATGTCCAGGTTGCCTAATGCTCTCAAATGAAAATCCTATTGGTAACTACAAATTAGTTTCTTCCAAAGATTATATATTCAAACTCAACCCTGTTGAAAATGTCTAATCCTCTCACTCACTTTATACTTTGCCTGTTTTTGTAATGTCTCTATTGGTATCTGCTTTTCCACAGTTCATCATTGTGACTAAATCTTCACATGTTCTGAAACTTACATTCACACTCTAATCGAAATCCTATTGCTAAAGAACTTTTGGTCCAAATCCTATATTCACTCTTCTTCTTAAAACCTACCTACTATCTTCCTAATCCTACCGACTATCACTTTTTGACTGGAGGTTCTCTTCTACATTCAATCATCCAGTTACAAGGTCTTATGCCATTGTATATCGATTTCTCTGAGACATTTTTGCAGAATGTAATTCAACGATAGGTATCCCAATCAAGGGCCCAATGATTTCTGGGCTTCAAATCTTACTTAGATTTCTGTTTATGTACATATATTTCACGTCTGTATTCTAATAAATATCACAGGTTCCAATAACATTATTCATCCAGCAGAATGGTTCCTAACCGAAAATGAAAATGTTATTAACCCTAACCATACACTGTTCCCTCAATCTAACTTTACAGAAGAGCAGTGACAGTGTTGGTCTTACAATACAGGAATGCATGGGATCTTCCACCTGCTGAGAACCTCAAAGGTACATGCAGAAATGATCCCTGGAGAAGATGTAGGCAGCGATGAAGGACCTGAGAGAGCAAAAGTCATCTCAATGGCAAACAACCTGGTAGAATTAAGGAATGTGTCTGAATCAGCCTCATTCTTCTTAATACAGAGAAGATAGACCAAACCATGCCTGTGTGGAGAGCTGTTCCCTGGTCCCTATGTTTGATATACGATTCGAACTTGTGAAAGTGTCACAGGATGTAGGGGCATCCTCCATCTCATGGGAACCTTGGAGGCAAATGTTAGGACAACGTGGTTTCCAAGGCAGTGACCTCATTCAGTTCCTCAAGGAAGTGACTTCACCTCACTTCCTTGGTGATGGAAGTCTCTGAACTTGGGATCCAGGAAGCCAGGCACCCAGAGCCATAACCCGTCCAAGTCCCAGTGGTCTAACTTGTTTGGATTTACGAAGGACAGAGTCAATATTTCTTGGTACCTACTGATTTGAGGATGGCAAAATGCCAGGAAACCTCTGAAGAGGGTCCTATCCTGATAAAGCAGGTAGTGGATCACCGCTGGCTCCTGACTACTTCACAGAGTTGGCAAAGTAGAGCAGATCTGAGACAGGACAGGCCATTTTGGGAGAACATAGTATGGCCCACCAGTCAGAGGACACTCCGGATATGACAGACCTACTTGGGGGAATTAGGTGCCTTTGCGGGTGTGGGTGTGGGTTTGTGGTTTTGTCTCATGTTCTGAGAATACGAAAGAAAGGCGGTTTGATTGGATTGTAGTGAACTGTTTCTAGTAAGTCGTTTGACAAGGCGAGTCTTTCTATGTCTGTGTATCCCACTGTGTCCATGGTTGTCGACATTAGAAAAGAGAATGCATCAGTTGATGTGTTCTGTCTAGTAGAAAGCTTCGCAGCATTCATCCTGCCAAATTGATGAATGGACTGCGGCTTGCCTCATGGATGGGCAACACCTACTATCTGCCTAAGTTCCTGTTTTCTTCCTGAATTCTGGCCACTCTCCCGAATAGGCACATAGTTTTGTGTTTAAGATATGTACCACCTCAAGCTCTGTTAAATGGCCATGTACTGGACAGCTGAAGGGAATGGGAGAATATCAGAAAACTCAGATATCAGTGTTACCAGGAAAGTCTCAGTGGAGAAACCCTGCTATGGGCCATTCTCTTACTATGTATCTGTTTCCCTGAATGTCAGGAAGTTCTTTGCCTCAGGCCACCCTCATGTGAAGCCTGAAAAAAAGAGTTTTCAAATGAAAATGAATGGGCATCACCTGTGGCTCTTTGCTTAATTTCTTTGCAAAGGGATGTGTCTGAATCACCCTTTGGCCCTGTGTGCGGTTGTGGCTTAGATTCTCAGCCCCTGATGGATCTAAAGAAAGATCCGATGTGTGCATCCAAAACCAAAATTTCAAAAAGATCAGTTATGATGGATGAAGTCTCTTGCCTTTCTTTGTTAGGTTCCTGAACTACATCAAGTGAGAATAGGGATCCTTTGGTTCAAATAAATTTTTGAAAGCCCTGAAGAAGTGCTTGGGTTTTCTTATGACTCCAATTCACATAAAGAATCTATACCTGACAGTCAGTAGGCCTCAAATTGGAGAAGCAGATCAGTATTAACTGCGGTCTTATTTTATCACTCCTGGTTCACATGCAGGGTGTCCAGGCCACCATGACTTTAGGCAAATGAGCGGCAAGGGAGCTTATTTTGGACACTAACCCATACCCTACTAGACTCTGACTAGTAATCCTAACATGATGGAGAATAATAACCCCAACAGAATAGAAATACAAGAAGTTTTGAGGATTCATGTTGTATAGTTGTACTTGCCTTTTGCATTATATAGGGTAGGAGTTATAAATTTAGTCAATTTTTAATTGAAACAGTTCTCCATGTGTTTTTAAAGTTCACAACCATGTGAATTCCTCTCTCCCTTTCTCTGTAGCCTATTCAGAACATGTATTTTTATATGCACATTTAGAATCCTACCTGGTATCACATGTACATTCTTGAGAGGTTGCTGACTTAGCAGATACAAATTGTCAGAAGAGATCACTCCTCTGAATGCTGTTGGAAGTGAAAATTCAAACTATGGGTGACTTCCTAGTTGAACAACATTATACATAAATCCACGTTTAGTAAAATTAATATTTTTGGCTCTGTGGATTATATATATTTCATGATATATATATATATTGCTACATTTTAATGTCTGTTTGAGTGTGTGTGTGTGTGTGTGTGTATAGATAGATAGATAGATAGATAGATATACACTCTCCAGATTTTTGAAAATATGAAACATATGTGTCTTATTATATACTCCCTAAATTCATTCATGTACATGTATGTGGATTTATAATCAACTTTTCACAAGATTATTTTCAAAAATATTCATCCACCTGAAATACATATTTGTTTCCTAGTACTAAAAACAAACTTCAGTGAATGGTGCATACAAATCCAAATATTTCTACAGTAACTGTCCCAGTTTAACATCAATGCTTGTAGATTCCTATGGGACATGATGTGTATTTTGACGTTCATTTTTTAACAAAACTGGTACATTATTATTTCTTCAGTTTATGCACATCATAGGATATATATTTCATTAACAAGTTCACAAATTTATAGGCATTTGTTTCACTTTCAATAACTTCCTTATTCAAAACTCTTGTATTCCTCCAGGTTTCTTGTCTGGTCTCTTCATGAGACTTCTTTCCAAACTCATTATTTCTGAAATCCATAATCACCTTTGAAACAAAATTCACACACTCTTTATGATAATCCATAAGCCTAATATTAAAATAAGATGGATACCTGGTTGGATTGAATGATTGCATATCAATATAAGATTTCCTGTATATTTTCAGATATCAATTCAATCCATTATTTAAATTTAGAACTTGTTACATTGTTTAATCAAAGTTTTGTCTATTCATGCATTATCTCTATATTCCTAGACACAGGGTACACCCATTTGTAACGCCAGTACTAATTTATATATCTTCAAAATATTGCTCCCAGAAACGGTGGAATAAATACTTATGTCATCTGATCTACATATACATTTTATCACAGTAATTTTCTGGACACAAAAAGCAAAGTTCACACTTATGATTTTACCAAAGCCTTAATGGAAAGTGAGTATGCATTACTAAAAACATCCATGTCCAGGTTGCCTAACGCTCTCAAATGTGAATCCTATTGGTCACTACATATTTGTTTCTTCCTAAGA
Organism: Callospermophilus lateralis; assembly: GCF_048772815.1. NCBI lineage: Eukaryota > Metazoa > Chordata > Mammalia > Rodentia > Sciuridae > Callospermophilus > Callospermophilus lateralis. Next base: position 466,636 of record NW_027515635.1, read on the forward strand.
TTATATATTTTACCTCAAGCCTGTTGAAAATGTCTAATCCTATCAATCACTTTATCATTTGCCTGATTTACTAATGTCTCTATTAATATCTGCTTTCCTACATATTTTGCACAGTTTATCATTGTGACTGACTCTTCACATGTGCTCACATTTTCATTCACTCTCTACCCGAAACCCTATTGCTAAAGAACTTTTGGTTTAAATCCTACACTCTCTCTGCTTTCTAAACCTACTGACTATCTTTCAAATAATACCGAGTATCCCTTTTTGACTAGAAGTTCTCTTCGACATTCCATCATCCAAGGTACAAGGTCCTATGCCATTGTACATCGATTTATCTGAGACATCTCTGCAGAACATAATTCAAAGCTAAGTATCCCAATCAAGGGCCCAATACCCTTTTGGGCTTCAAATCTTACCTAGATTTCTGTTTTCATTCTAATATTTCACTTTTACATTCTTGGAAATATTACAGGTTCCCAATACAATTATTCATCCTGCAGAATGATTCTTAACCCAAATCGAACCTTTTATTAACCCTAACCATACACTCTTCCCTCAATCTAAGTTTACAGAAGAGCAGGGACAGAGTTGTTTTTACAATACAGGAATGTAGGTCATCTTAAACCTGCTGAGAACCTCAAAGGTCCATGCAGAAATGATACCTGGAGAAGATGTAGGCAGCTATGAAGGAGTTGAGAGAGCAAAAGTCACCTTGCATGGCAAACCACCTGGTCAGGATGAAGGGTCGTGTCTGAATCAGTCTCTCTATTCTAAATGTAGAGAAGGTGGACCAAACCAGGCCTTTGTTGAGAGATGTTCCCGGGTGCCTATGGTTGATATACCATTCTAACTTGCGAAAGTGTCACAGGAAGTAGGGGCAGCCTCTATCTCATGGGACCCTTGGAAGCAACTGTTAGGACAAAGTGGTTGCCAAGGGAGTGAACTCATTCAGTTCTTGAAGGAAGTGTCCTACCTCACTTCCTTGGTATTGGAACTCTCTGAAATTGGGATCCAAGATGCCAGACACCCAGAGCCAGTCCCAGTCCCACTCCCACTGGGCTCAGTTGTTTGGATTTACCAAGGACAGAGTCAGTCTTTCTTGGTACCTACTGCTGAGAGAATGGCCAAATGCCAGGACAGATATGAAGAGGATCTTTCCTGAGAAAGCAGGTAGTGGCTCACCACTGGATCCTGACAACTTCACAGAGTTGGCCAAGGCAACCAGAACTGAGACAGGACTGGCCATTTCGGGGAACATAGTTTGGCTCAACAGACAGAGGACACACTGGAGAGTCAGAGACTTACTTGTGGGAAGGAGATGCCTTTGTGGGTGTGGGTGTGAGTTTGTGGTTTTGTCTCATGTTCTGAAAATAGGTAGGAAAGGTGGTTTGTTTGGTTTGGAATGGACTGTTTCTAGTAAATCGTTTGACAAGGTGAGTGATTCTAGTTCGGTGTATCCCACTGTGTACGTGGTTTTGGACATTAAAAAACAGAATGCACCAATGGATGCATCCTGTCTAGTAGAAAGCTTCCCAGCATTCATCCTGCTCAACTGATGGATGGACTGCGGTGTGTCTTATGGATGGGGAACACCTACTATCTTCCTAAGTTCCTGTTTTCTTCCTGAATTCTGGCCACTCTCCAGAATAGGCTCATGGTTTTGTGTCCAAGATATATACCACCTCCAAGCTCTGTGCCATGGCCATGTACTGGACAGCTGAATGGAATGGGAGAATCACAGAAAACTCAGATATCAGTGTGACCAGGAAAGTCTCAGTGGAGAAATCCTGCTTTGGCCATTCTCTTACCTATATTTCTGTTGCCCTGAATGTCAGGAAGTTCTTTCCCTCAGCCCACCCCTTTGTTAAGCCTGAAGAAAACAGTTTTCAAATGGAAATGAAAGGGCATCACCTGTGGCTCTTTGCTTAATTTCTTTGTAAAGGGATGTGTCTGAATCAGCCTCTTGGCCCTGTGTGCGGTTGTGGCTTAGATTCTCAGCACCTCATGGACCTAAGAAAGATCCCATGTGTGCATCCATAACCAAAATGGCAAAAAGATCTGTTATGGTGAATGAAGTCTCTTGCGTTCCTTTGTTAGGTTTCTGACCTACATCAAGTGAGAATAGGAATCCTTTGGTTCAAATGAATTCTTCAATGCCCTGAAGAAGTGGTTGTGTTTTCTCATGACTCCAAATCACATAAAGAATTGTTACCTGACACTCAGTAGGCCTCAAATTGGAGAAGCAGAGCTGTATTAACTGCAGTCCTATTTTATCACTCCTGGTTCACATGCAGGGTGTCCAGGCCACCATGACTTTAGGCAAATGAGGGGCAAGGGAGCTTATTTTGGACACTAACCCATACCCTACTAGACTCTGACTACTAATCCTAATATGATGGAGATTAATAACCCAAACAAAATAGAAATACAAGCAGTTCAGAGGAGTCATGTTGTATAGTTGGACTTGCCTTTTGCATTATATAGGGTAGGAGTTATAAATCTAGTCAATTTTTAATTAAAATAGTTCTCCATGTGTTTTTAAAGTTAACAAATATGTGAATTCCTCTCTCCCTTTTTGTGTAGCCTATTCAGCACATGTATTTTTATATGCACATATATAATCCTACCTGGTATCACATGTTCATACTTGAGAGGTTTCTGACTTGGCAGATACTGCCGCGGTCCGGTTGGAGCAAAATAACCGGGGGGTGGGGGTTATGAATAACATGTGTATGTTGATATAGCAGGAGTGGAAGCCATTTATTGTAGGACAATAGAGGTATTTATACATTCCACCCAGGTTATCTAATTAACATAAACTAGATACTGCAGTCAACCAATCAGGAATCTCCACACTTAATGGCTCGCTTTTGTTACATCTCAAACCACTCCCTCTGGCATTTTGCCAGGCATCATCCAGACTTGTTTACACACTCTAACATTCCCCTGGCAAAATGCCAGGTGTTATTTTGACATGTTTACAGACTCTAACATTTCCCCCTTTTATTTAATTTAAATAAAGACCACAGTGGTTTTTACAGAAACACCATAAATAACCTGCTACAAACAGAAAGGGAGGATACAAAATGTCACAATACAAGCCAATTGATGAAGCACTTGGAGAAATAATACCAGCAATGACACTGTTAGCAAAGACACCGAATTAAAATTTGTTATAGATTACAGTTTGTTGTCTCAGTCCAGGTAAAGCAGTGTCTCAATAGATTAACTCACAGTTCAGGTAAACCACAGTCCAGGTATGTTCTGCAGGCAGCTAGCTTAAATCACAGTCCTGGTAAGTTCTGCAGGCAGCTAGCTTAAATCACAGTCCATGTAAATTCTGCAGGCAGCTAGCTTAAATCACAGCCCAGGAAAGTTCTGAAGGCAGCTAGCTTGATCCAAAGTCTCCTCCGTTTCTCAGCCGAAGTCTCCTCCGGTTTTCAGCAACACTGGAAATTCTTCCACCCTTGTCCTCACCGGCACTGGGATGAAGGCAGGAACTCCTACCACTGGCTAAAGAAAATCCTATAGTATTCCACCAGGTGCTAAGAAAACAACCTTCTGAAAAATTTAGTACATTATCTCAAGGTTTTTTACATTTGAAAAAAGCCTTAATAGTGCTTATTATTTATTATCTTCCGGGTGTGGGAGAACCATTGTAGCTTAGTTATTGGCATTGAAAATGACCAAACATCAGGGAGCCAGTAGCATCTATGGCTGGCTGTAGCATCCTGGGCAGCCACAGATGGCCCTGGGGAGTGTCCAGGACTCAAACTGCCACGGGGCCCCGCTCCCCAGGCTGGGGGCGGGGAATTGCCGGCTGCCACTGCTTGAAAAGCCCTTGCTGCACAGTGACTGGCTTGAGCATGTGGCAGCCGAGGCGCCTATTCACACACACTCCGGAAACGAAAAGTATTCAGGAACAGCCTTTGGCTGAAACTTTTTTCCTGATAATCCTTCTTCTTCTTAACTTTCTTTTTCTTTCTGATTAGACTTCCTGGGCTTCCATCAACACATGCCCTAATTGCACTTGTTTCCACTGGGGTGCCTCTTTCCATTATCAATTTACTTCTCACCCCTTCCTTATTTTCATCACAAAGACAATACAATACACTGAGATAAAACAAGACACAATCATACTGTATCAATCTTCTCCATTTTTTGAAATGACCGTTTTTCCTCTCCCCCTATCTGCCTAGGGATGAGCAGATTTGCTCCCATCCTATCTATGGATGGGCAGCTTTTATTCGTCACTTACCCCCAAGTGTCCCAGGGCTCCCTGTATGGGCCACCATCTGCAGCAGTCCCACTGCAGCAAAATAACCGGGGCAGGGGGTGATGAATAACTAGTGTATGTTGATACAGTAGGAAAGGCGTGATAGGTAGGAAAGGCTATTTGTTTGGTATTGAGTGGACTGTTTCTAGTAAGTTGTTTGACAAGGCAAGTGTTTCTATATCTGTGTATCCCACTGTATCTCTGGTTGTAGACATTAGAAAAGATAATGCATCAATGGATTTGTCCTCTCCAGGAGAAAGTTTAACAGCATTCATCCTGCCCAATTTATGAAAGGACTGTGGCTTGCCTTATGGATGGGCAACACCTACAATATTCCTAAGTTCCTGTACTCTTCCTGAATTCTGGCCACTCTCCACAACAGGCTCATGGTTTTGAGTCCAAGATATGTACCACCTCCAAGCTCTGTGACATGGCCATGTACTGGATAGCTGAAGGGAATGGCGAGCATCTCAGAAAACTCAGATAACAGTGTGACCAGTAAAATCTCAGTGGAGAAACCCTGCTTTGGGCCTTTTCTTACATAATGTTCTGTTGCCCTGAATGTCAGGAAGGTCTTTGCCTCAGGCCAACCCTTTGTGAAGCCTGAAGAAAACAGTTTTCAAATGGAAATGAATGGGCATCACCTGTGGCTCTTTGCTTAATTTCTTCCAAAAGGGATGTGTCTGAATCAGCCTCTTGGCCCTGTGTGAGGCTGTGGCTTAGATTCTCAGCACCTGATGGATCTAAAGAAACATTCCTTTTGTGCTTCCAAAACCAAAATGGCCAAAAGGGCAGTCATTGTGGTTGAAGTCCCTTGCCTTCCTCTGTAAGGTTTCTGACCTACATCAAGTGAGAAGAGGGATCCATTGGGTCAAATGAGTTCTTCAAAACCCTGCAGAGGCTAGCCCGTAATTGCTTGGGTTTTCTCATGACTCCAATTCACATAAAAAATCTATACCAAACAGTCAGTAGGCCTCATATTGGAGAAGCTGGGCAGTACAAATGGCAGGCATATTTGATCACTACTGGTTCACAGGAAGGGTGTCCAGGCCACCCTGATTTTAGGCAAATGAGGGGTAAGGGAGCTTATTTTGGACACTGTCGTGAGCTTTGCCCCTCATGGAAAACCCCAGCCAGAGGTTATGATGAGTGTCTATATGGAAGAAGATGAGGGCCATGTGGGAGTGTTTTGGTTTTAATTGTGGTCATTTGTGTGGTGGTTGAAATAGATGACTGGGTCCACCTGGGCTTGAAGTCTGGTGTGATTCCCCTTACAGACTGAGTTCTGAAACTGACCTCAGAGAAATATTGCCATGAGTTCTCTTGGGATTTTAGGAGGCCACGCATTAGAGTCGCCCTTGGAAACTGAGATCAAGTCCCAGGGTGGCTTTCCACAGAGCATCGGGAATCTCAGCCAGGATATCACATGATTTTATTATGAAAGACTTGGCAGCCATAGATGAGATTCAAAACAAACATGGACCTCACACTCTAGACCTCAATGGGCCTGGGTTCATGTGATCTTTTGGCCACTCTTTGGGAAGCCTTGACTGTGAGAATTCTCCAGAGCTTTCATTGAAATGAGCTTCCATACCATTTAATGGTTCTTGAAAGAATTGAAACCTACAGTGCCTCCAACTTCATCCGTGAAAAATGCTAGATAAATACCAAGAAATTTTTGAAATTCCCATAACCAGGTGTCAGAGGAGAACATTTGGATGTCCTGTTGCTGATCAGGAGTGTTCCAGACAGTGGTTTCATTGACTGGGTTTCATGAAAATGGTGTAGAACTGAAATGCCAGTATGTTGGAGCCTGCTGAGTATTGGGCCCAGAACTGTGGTGTGCAGGTGTGGGATAAAACATTTGTGTTGGGGCCATTTGGATCTACCATTGACTTCCAAATGGCTTGTGACTGACATGGTGCAGCCAGCAGACCCTTATATGTAAAGGCATCTTGTTATATGGAGAGGTTTCAGGGCAATGTTACGAATCAGGTTGCTATCTTCAAGTGGGCAAGCTATGTGGGATAGAATCCTGGTTGGTGCATTCTCTTGCAGACTCTGACCGACCACACGTGACAGAACTACCTTCAGCACTGTGTCCCAGTTGAACTTCTTGTATTTCGTAGAGCAAATACCAAACTCCCAGTGCAGCAGCAAGAAACACCATGAATAGTGGAGGATGACTAAATGGGTACACAGTCCACACAGGGAGACACTTAGCCTTCAGTGGCCACAGTTTACCTACAAAGAGAGAATTCAGCACTTTGCCTCATTTTCATTGGAAAATAAGAAACCAATTTCTTCAGGTCACATAGATGCAGAGCCAGCTTTGATGGTCTCACAACAAAGGAAGCTAAAGCTCCTGAAAACAACATATATTTCAAGTGCCCAACCTCAGAGGCAGTTTCTCAAAAAGTCGTTAGGCCAGCAGAGCTCCATGTTTGTGGAGTGTTTACCTGTTAGACAAGGATGCAAGAAAAGACCACTGACTCCAATTAAAATCAAATTAAACTAAGCTTATTATTTTCACCAGCCAGGCTAACTCTCTCCAGGCTAACAGCAACCCCAACTTACCTACAGCCCAGCTTTAAAGCCCAGAAAGTTACACAAAAGGGGGGTTAGAGATAACAGAACTCGGACAAGCATCACACTAATGGTAGTTTATATATATATATATATATATATATATATATATATATATATATATATATATATTTTTTTTTTTTTTTTTTTTTTTTTGCTGGCCCCAACATCAGAATTTGTGAGGACCATTAGACCCTCAGAGATGGTCATTGTCTGTCCAGGGAAGGCCAATATTTATGATGTGTCGCTAATGTTTCACAGAGTGCTGCTATCTGGTCAGAGAGCCAGACATGGGTGAGTTCAAGGCATGGGCAGGCATTCCAAGCAGGTTCAGAATTTGCAGTAATTTATAGTAAAGCCAAAATTATCTTATCATGGCTTTGTGGCAAGATGGCTCCCAATTTTAATAAAAGATCAGGTTGGGCCTATCATTCCCCCCTTTTCTTATGTGTTCCTTTCAAATCTTTGATAGATTAAGGGAAGTGCACTGAGGAAATTTAAATCCCTCAGGTAACAGTCTCCAAATTTCTAGAACTCACCCAAAACGGGTCTCCCTGATTTTACCTGACTTAATTAATTACGTATATTGATAGTCTATTTATTTTTGGCTCCATTGTTGTAAGAAGGGAGGCCTCACGCATTTTGGATTCTTCTGCGCTGAGAGAGGGTGACGTAAGGGTCATGGCATGAGGGACATGAGTTGCCTTTTAGAATTTAGTTGAGGGACATGAGTTGCCTTTTAGATTTCAGCTTGGTTTGAAGTCTGGTTGGGGAAGAACAGGTTGTAAAGTCATCTGGGAATGGGTTCTTCTATGAGAGTAACAAAAACCATGAGTAATGAATAAATGTTGCAGCAGCTGGAACATGTCACCGTATAGAAGTTCCCTCACCATTATTTAATATCCTCAGTTATCAGGACTGTCAACTGAATATTTAATTTTTTGTTTTACAGTTGTCCCTCCCCATAAGATACAGTTTATTAATTTAATGTCATCTGATCTTTCAAAATCCTTTTTCTAGTATGACCTCTGTGTCTAATAGAGAAACCTTTAATTCTGTTACTCAGGGCTGGATAATCGTACTAGCAAACACCAAGCCTACCTCTGTAGGTTAGGAATATCTGTAGGCCCTAAACTAAATTTTCTGCCTCTGGCAGCTCCTCTTAATAGTCTCTTTTTATAGTTATCAGGCATTCCTGTCTGAGAATCCTTCTTTGTAACCTCCAGTCTTACTTATTTTGGGAGGCTAACATAAAGTGTATACCTTAAAATATTAATATTTGTTTTCTTGGCCGATTCATTTAACTTTAATTTTAAATCCTAATCTTAAACATCCAGCAAATAAATTTTAACAGCCTTATATTGAGAGTACTGGGCTTTAATATCTATAACTTAATTATTATTTATCTTTTCATTAATTGGGATATGTATTATTCTGTCTGTCTTGTAGGTGATGACTTATTATCTTAAATTAACCCATGTTGTGTTATTAAAGCAACACTTCTGTAAAAGACTAACAGGGAATCTTTAGATCACTTATAAGCAAATTAAAAATAAAATTTTTTAACAAGAGTGAAAATACTTAGTTTCTGTAATAGCTACCCTGAATTTTTTGGCTGAGTTATACATTATATGCCCTGTTTGAGATCCTAGTAATCTTCACAGAAAAACAAAAGAACTTTTGAACATAACTTTAAATGAAATAAAATCTGACCTACTCCTTTTGTAGTCATTCTCACATGTAGTAAGATGGGACACAGAGCCTTATCTCAGGTAAGGCAGGCCTCTTTATAAATATTAAGTGTTTTAGTTCTAAAGCTGATCATTGTTTTTTAAATATCATTTTACAAAGTTTACATAAATTGTTTGAGGTCACATGAACATTATCTAACATCATATGACATCACATTTAAAACATGGATTAAAGAAAGGCTGAAAGATTTTAACCTTTACATATATTAGGCTCTGATTAACTTAAAAATACATTTAAATTGTTCCCCAATGAAAAAAGTAACATAAAACTTTACATATCTTATTGATAACAGGTAAATAAATCCCCAGTACATTTTTTTTACCATACAACTTCAGAATACCAGCTTGATATAATGCTCTTTAAATGTTTCTAACTTACAGACTTGTATACCTGGAAGATATGAGCACATTAAAGCATCAAAATTACATTGATATTTCTAGATTAACCAAGTTTAGCTTTTAAAGAAATGGCAGTAGAGTGCTCTAAAATAACAGTTCTTATTTAATCAGTTGTTTAATTTTTATGGTTGCTTGCTCTAGAAAAAATAAAACTTAATAAACACAATGTTATGGGTAAACTTATGTTTTCAGAAATTTTTGTCTCTTTAACACATGACTGATTTTTACAATCTGATACAGACCTTAGTAAATCAATCGGGTATCTAACAAATGTACTCAAGAATGAGAAATTCCACATCAAATTTACTTTACTTATTTATTAAAATATTAGACAAATGTATTGAAGAGTGTAAACCATTTTTTTGTTGAAGGAAAAGTCCTAGAATCAAGGCATTTTAGACATTTTGTAGATATTAATATTTTATTAGATTTTTGAACACCTATAAAAACTTGTAAGCTTAAATTTAAAAACATTTATTTTTATCTGTTTATCCAATTTAAATTGAACAATTTTAATCACGTGAATTAAAGATCTTTGGATCCACTTTTTTAAAATTAATTTTTATTGTAGGTTGTTCAAAAAATTACATAGTTCTTGATATATTATATTTCACACTTGATTCAAGTGGGATATGAACTCCCGTTTTTACCCCATATACAGATTGCAGAATCACATCAGTTGCACAACCATTCATTTACATATTGCCATTCTGGTGTCTGTTGTATTCTGCTGCCTTTCCTATCCTCTACTATCCCCACTCCCCCATCCCCTCCCCTCTTCTCTCTCTACCCCCTCTACTGTAATTCATTTCTCCCCCCTCATATTTTTCCTCCTTTCCCCTCACTTCCTCTTGTATGTAATTTTGTATACCCCTGAGGGTCTCCTTCCATTTACAGGAAATTTCCCTTCTCTCTCCCTTTCCCACCCACCTCTCATCCCTGTTTAATATTAATCTTCTTCTCATGCTCTTCGTCCCTACTCTGTTCTTAGTTACTCTCCTTATATCAAAGAAGACATTTGCCATTTGTTTTTGAGGGATTGGCTAGCTTCACTTAGCATAATCTGCTTTAATGCCATCCATTTCTCTCCAAATTCTATGATTTTGTCATTTCTTAATGCAGAGTAATACTCCATTGTGTAAAAATGCCACATATTTTTTATCCATTCGTCTATTGAATGGCATCTAGGTTTTGCTTCCACAGTCTTGCTATTGTGAATTGTGCTGCTATGAACATGGATGTAGCAGTGTCCCTATTGTGTGCTCTTTTTAGGTCTTTAGGGAATAGACCGAGTAGGGGAATAGCTGGATCAAATGGTGGTTTTATTCCCAGCTTTCCAAGAAATCTCCATACTGCTTTCCAAATTGGCCGCACCAATTTGCAGTCCCACCAGCAATGTACAAGAGTACCCTTTTCCCAACATCCTCGCCAGCACTTGTTGTTGTTTGACTTCCTAATGGCTGCTAATCTTACTGGAGTGAGATGGTATCTTAGGGTGGTTTTGATTTGCATTTCTCTGACTGCTAGAGATGGTGAGCATTTTTTCATATACTTGTTGATTGATTGTATGTCCTCCTCTGAGAAATTTCTATTCAGGCCCTTGGCCCATTTGTTGATTGGGTTATTTGTTATCTTATTGTCTAATTTTTTGAGTTCTTTGTATATTCTGGATATTAGGGCTCTGTGTGAAGTGTGAGGAGTAAAGATTTGTTCCCAGGACGTAGGATCCCTATTTACCTCTCTTATTCTTTCTTTTGCTGAGAAAAAACTTTTTAGTTTGAGTAAGTCCCATTTGTTGATTCTAGTTATTAACACTTGTGCTATGGGTGTCCTATTGAGGAATTTGGAGCCCAACCCCACAGTATGTAGATCATAGCCAACTTTTTCTTCTATCAGACGCCATGTCTCTGATTTGATATCAAGTTCCTTGATCCACTTTGAGTTAACTTTTGTGCATGGCAAGAGAAAGGGATTCAGTTTCATTTTGTTGCATATGGATTTCCAGTTTTCCCAACACCATTTGTTGAAGATGCTATCCTTCTTCAATTGCATGCTTTTAGCCCCTTTATCGAATATAAGATAGTTGTAGTTTTGTGGATTGGTTTCTGTGTCCTCTATTCTGTACCATTGGTCCACCCACCTGTTTTGGTACCAGTACCCTGCTGTTTTTGTTACTATTGCTCTATAGTATAGTTTGAAGTCTGGTATAGCTATCCCGCCTGATTCACACTTCCTGCTTAGCATTGTTTTTGCTATTCTGGGTCTTTTATTTTTCCATATGAATTTCATGATTGCTTTCTCTATTTCTACAAGAAATGCCGTTGGGATTTTGATTGGCATTGCATTAAACCTATAGAGAACTTTTGGTAATATCGCCATTTTGATGATGTTAGTTCTACCTATCCATGAACAGGGTATATTTTTCCATCTTCTAAGATCTTCTTATATTTCTCTCTTTAGGTTTCTGTAGTTTTCATTGTATAAGTCTTTCACCTCTTTTGTTAGGTTGATTCCCAAGTATTTTATTTTATTTGAGGATATTGTGAATGGGGTGGTTGTCCTCATTTCCATTTCAGAGGATTTGTGGCTCATATACAGGAATGTCTTTGATTTATGTGTGTTGATATTATATCCTGCCACTTTGCTGAATTCATTTATTAGCTCTAGTAGTTTCTTTGTAGACCCTTTTGGGTCTGCTAGGTATAGAATCATGTCATCTGCAAATAGTGATAATTTGAGTTCTTTTCCTATTTTTATGCCTTTAATTTTTTTCGTCTGTCTAATTGCTCTGGCCAGTGATTCGAGAACTATGTTGAACCGAAGTGGTGAGAGAGGGCATCCCTTAAAATTTGTTTTTATGAGTGCTTTTTTTATTATGAGCGCTCCTTATATATGTTAATTTCTGTATCATATATATGATTAAGAATATATATATATATATATATAGACATACAACAAATAACAAAAGTGTGCACACATAATAATAGTAAAGGCCTTGTAGCTTTTAGCAGGTGAAATCTCCATTGCCATGTTTTAAAAACTCCACAGTTGGTCAAAGATAGAACTGATCAGAAAAACATTAACCTAGGTCTGTAGGATCAAAATTATGAGTTAGAAAAATTAAAGGATCTAAGGAAAAAAATAAGAGTCCTAGAAAAAATAACTGACCAGTAATTAGTAAATACCATACTATTTACTTTTTTTTTTCCTTAAGCCTCATATCAGTCTCCTACTGATCTTGCAGGCTTCTTTCATTTGCATTTCAATCTAAGTCCTGGCTGAGGTCTGGAAGGAGCAGGAAAAAACTGCTATTCTGAGCAGACACCTCAGGCCTAACGCATTTTAACCATAATTTTCCAGATAGGATGTTGAAAATTTTGATACAAGCTTAAGACAAAATTTACAAAATTTTATATCTTTACATCTTGTGTTGTCAACAGATACCATACTATGATTTACTATCCTTGTCCAAATTAATGCACTGGTACACACAGTGACATTTTCCCAGGCTACCCAATTAAAAATTGGTGAAAAAAAAAAGACTGAATGATTGGAAAATTTCTTGCCAACTTGGAAGTAGAGTTCTTTAGTTTTCCATCCTAAGTATTTAAGTTCTCTGGCATGAATTATCTGAAATCATAAACTAAACAATTATCTCAATCTGACTTTTAACGGCAAGATTCTGCAATGCTTCAAAAACCCAATAAGCTACCAGATTGTTACAATAAAACATCATCATTTAGACACACATTCAGGTAAAATCATTCCCAAGAAACAATATATAATATCAACACATTATTGCACATGTCTTAAAGTGCCAGAAACAAAGACACACGACAGACAGAAAGGAGCTCCAGACTATGACTGACAGACAGAAGCCTTTAAAACAGAGCAGATAAGAGAAAAATCTCCTACACCAGTTGCACCACAGATGTCCCCACAAGGGGACCAGATGTTTTCACAGAGGAGCATCCTGAAATGTAAAATCAAGGGTCTCCATAGTGACTTTCCTGCATTTAGTGTCCCCTTTTTTTCCCTCTTTTTCAAGATGACAGAGGTGGCATTATCGTTAAATTGCAGGGAAAGACCTAGGGAATTCTCTGAAAAAATAAGGCTTCAGCAGCTGCTGGGAGTCCCTCAGTCCCTCCTTTTACTTACAGGATTTGCTCCTCTGTTTCAGTTCCACCACAAGCATGCTCCATCTCCTAACATTTCTGTAGTCAGCTCTCAAAAAGTTCCAGGGTGCGGGTGGGTTATCAAAATTTGTAACTTAAAGTTGGGTTCCTGAACTTGAAGCCAATTAATGCCAATTTAAAAATGAGGACAGGGTTTTGAGAAAAAGAAAAACGAAGGTTTATTGCTTTGCTAACAAAGATAAACACAGGGACTCTGCCAAAAGGTTGTGACTCTCTTTATCTGGAGGGACAAGGGATTTTAAAGGAGTTTCACTTATTAACCTGGGAGATACTCAGTTCTTAGGTCCCCCGCAGGCACTGCCCTCTGCAGTGAGTGTGCTCCAGGCAGCCAGCTAGGGGCTTCTATCATACTGCTTAACAAACTGGTGTAAAGTTCAATGCAGTTCCTTTAAACTCAGTCCAAAGGGTGTCAGGCTTACTTGCTTTATTTTCATGTCCGATATCCTTAAGTTTTCACTACAGAAATCACACAACAAAATGCACAAAAACAAACAAACAAAAAACATATAGAACACAGAACAAAACAACAACAACAAAAAAAAAAAAAAAAAAACAGAAATCCGGCGCCGAAACAGGAAAACAGAGGAGCAATGCAATGTCTTCCTAAAGCTCCCCGTAGGAGCGCATGCGTGCCCATTGGCACCTCTCTACCCTTCCAGATGAATTCCCTAGAGAACAGAACAGATGACAGAATGATTCTTGTTACTGTCCCAGACAGGAGTATATGTGAGCCTCCTCAGTCCACCTCTCTGTCATCAGAAGAGATCTCCCTTAACCGGATATCAGATGTTATAAAGGCACCAATTACCTATGGATGCCTCCTCCACCAGGTGCTTGCTAATAGTTTTAATGCGGTGGTTCACTGCAGTGCTCCCTGAACTGAAGGCTAACTCCAAGGCCTTGGACCATCTCAAGTTGCACAAACCCTAGAGTTGCTCTCAAGCTTGGAGCCCTGGAAGGAAGGCCAACTTCAGAATTTACAGCAGTCTGGTCTTGTGATCTTGTCCGGCAGGGTCATCTCACTGGGGAACTCCAAAATATTAGACCAGGAACGCATGTAAAGACCACTGACTCCTAGTAAAATCAAATTAAGGCAAGCTAATTATTTCAAAGGGAAAGGCTACCTCTCCCTCCCAAAATGGCGGGAGCAAGACAGCAAACCCACCTTTCCTATAGCCCAGCTATATAGCCCAGAAAGATGCACAAAAAGGGGGTTACAGATAACAGAACTTTAACAAGCATCACACTAACGGTAGTTTACATTTTTTTTAAGCTCACCCCAACATCAGAAATTATGAGGACCATTAGAGCCTCAGAGACTCGTTGTCTGGCCAGGGAAAGAAAATATTTATGAGGTGTCACTAAAGTTTCAGAGAGGGCTGCAATCTGGTCAGAGAGCCAGGCATGGGTGAGTTTAAGGCATGGGCAAACATTCCAAGCAGGTTCAGAATTTGCAGTAATTTATAATAAATCCAAAATTATCTTTTCATGGCTTTCTGGCAAGTGGGCTCCCAATTTTAATAAATGATCAGGTTGGGTCTATCAACCCTGTCCCTTACTTTTGGAAACTCCCCTTCCACATCCAAGCTTGTGAACTCCTGAGCATTTTTCATTCCAGATATGTATTCACAGATTTTCTAACTCTTCTCCTCTAATTGTGTATTACTTGGGGCGAATGTAATGTCAAGGCATTGTTCTGGATGAGAATGGGAAGATTTTTTGCATACACATTGGATTCATTATCTAATTTTTCATTCGAAATACTTAATCCCTGACACTAAAACCTACCCTACTGGACTCTGACTACTAATGCAAATATGATGGAGATAAATTACCCCAACAAAATAGAAATACAAGCAGTTCAGAGGAGGCATGGTGCATAGTTGGACTTCCCTTTTGCATTATGTAGTGTAGGAGTTATAAATCTAGCAAATTTTCAATTTAAATAGTTCTCCATGTGTTTGAAAGTTAACAAATATTTGAATTCCTGTCTCCCTTTCTCTGTAGCCTATTCAGCACATGTATTTTTATATGCACATATCAAATCCTACCTGGTACCACACGTACATTCTTGTGAGGTGGATGAATTGGCAGATACAATTTGTGAGAATAGATCACTCATTCTAAACGCTGTTGGAACTGAAAATTCAACCTATGGGTGAGCTTCCTAGTTGAACAACATTATACATAAACCCATGTTCAGTAAAATGAATATTTTTGGATCTGTGGATGATATATATTTCATGATTAATTTAGATTGCCATATATATTGCTACTTTTTAATGTCTGTGTGTGTGTGTGTGTGTTTTATATATATATATATATATATATATATATATATATATATATATATACTCTCCAGATTTTTCAAAATATGAAATATATGTGTCTTATTATACACTCCCTAAATTCATTCATATTCATATATGTGGATTTATGATCAACTTTTCACAAGACTATTATCAGAAATATTCATCCACCTGAAATACATATTTGTTTCCTAGTACTGAAAACAAACTTCAGTGAATGGTGCACACAAATCCTAATATTTCTACAGTAACTCACCCAGTTTAACATCAATGCGTATAGATTCCTATGGGACATGAAGTGTATTTTGACGTTCATTTTTATTCAACTCTGGTACATTACTATTTCTTCAGTTAATGCACATCATAGGATAAATATTTCATCCACAATTTATCAAATTGATAGGCATTTGTTTCACTTTCAATCACTTCCTGATTCAGAACACATGTATTCCTTAATGTTTCTTGACTGCTCGTTTCATGAGACTTCTTTCCAAACACATTATTTTCAATTTCCATTATCGCTTTGAAGCAAATCTCACACACCCGTCTTGATAAACCATTAAAGTAATATTACCATTATATGTATAATTGGTTGGAATTAATGATTGTATATCAATATAAGATTTTCTGCATATTTTCAGATATAAATTCAATCGATTATTTAAAGTGTAATCAGTTATATTATTTATTCACAGTATGGTCTCTTCATGCATTATCTCTACATACATAAACACAGGGTACACCTCTTTGTACCCCCAATATTAATTTATATGTCTTCAAAATATTGCTCCCAGAAATGGTGGAAAAAATACTCTGTCAACTGATGTACATAAACATTTTATCACAGTAATATTCTGGACACAAAATGCAAAGTTCACACTTATGATTGTACCAAAGACTAAATGGAATGTAAACATGGATTACTAAAAAAATCCATGTCCAATTTGGCTAATGCTCTCAAATGTCAATCCTATTAATGATTACATATTTGTTTCTTCCTAAGATTATATATTCAAATTCAACCCTGTTGAAAATATCTAATACTATCACTCACTTTATACTTTGTCTGATTTCATAATGTCTCTATAGATATCTGCTTTCCTACATATTTTCCCCAGTTCATCATTGTGACTCATTCTTCACATGTGCTGACATTGACATTCACTCACTAACCGAAACCCTGTTGCTAAAGAACTTTTGGTCCAATTCCTATACTCATTCTTTTTTCTAAACTTACTTACTATCTTCCTAATCCACCTACTGTCCCCTTTTGACTGGATATTCTCTTCGACATTCAATCATCCAAGGTACAAGGTCCTATGCCATTTTATATCGATTTATCTGAGACATCTGTGCAGAACATAATTCAAAGCTAAGTGTCACAATCAAAGGCCCAATTCCCTTCTGGGCTTCAAATCTTACCTAGATTTCTGTTTTCATACTTACATTTCACCTATTTATTCTTGTAAATATCGCAGATTCCCAATACCATTATTCATCCTGCAGAATGATACCTAACTCAAATCGAATATGTTATTAATCCTAACCATACACTCTTCCATCAATCTAACTTTACAAAAGAGTAAGGACACAGTTTGTCTTACAATACAGGAATGTAGGGGATCTTCCACCTGCTGAGAACCTCAAAGGTCCTTACAGAAATGATTCCTGGAGAAGATGTTGACAGCTATGGAGGACCTGAGAGAGAAAAATTCATTTTCCATGGAAAACAACCAGGTCAAAATGAAGGGATGTGTCTGAATCAGCCTCTCTCTTCTTAATGTAGAGTAGTTGGACCAAATCAGGCATGTGTGGAGAGCTGTTCCCGGTTGCCGATTTTTGATATAAAATTCTTAGCTTGAAGTGTCACAGTAAGTAGGGGCAGGCTCCATCTCATGGGAACCTAGGAAACAACTTTTTGGACAAAGTGTTTGCCAAGGCAGTGACCTCATTCAGTTTCTGAATGAAGTGACCTACCTCACTTCTTTGGTGATGGAACTCTCTGAACTGGGGATCCAAGAAGCCAGGCACCCAGAGTCAGTCCCAGTCCCAATCCCAGTGGGCTCACATGTTTGTATTTACCAAGGACAGAGTCAGACTTTCTTGGTACCTACTGATGTGAGGATGGCCAAATGCCAGGAGAGCTCTGAAGAGGGCCAGTTCATGAGAAAGCAGGCAGTGTCTCACCACTGGTTCCTGAAAACTTCACTGAGTTGGCCAAGGAGACCAGATCTGAGAGAGTTTCCCAATACTATTATTCATCCCGAAGAATGATTCCTAACCCAAATTGAACATGTTATTAAACCTAACATACACTGTTCCCTCAATCTAACTTTACAGAAGAGCGGGGACAGTGTTGGTCTTACAATACAGGAATGTAGGGGATCTTCCACCTGCTTAGAAACTCAAAGGTCCATGCAGAAATCATTCCTGGAGAAGATGTAGGCAGCTATGAAGGACTTGAGAGAGCAAAAGTCATCTTCCATGGCAAACAACCTGGTCAGGATAAAGGAGTGTATCTGAATCAGCCTCTCTCTTATTAATGTAGAGAAGATGGATCAAACCAGGCCTGTGTGGAGAGCTATTCCTGAGTGCCTATGGTTTATATACCATTCTAACTTGTGAAAGTGTCACAGGAAGTAGGGGCATCCTCCATCTCAAGAGACCATAGGAAGCAACTGTTAGGACAAAGTGGTTGCCAAGGGAGTGACCTCTTTCAGTTTCTGAAGGAAGTGACCTCACGTCACTTCCTTGGTGTTGGAACTCTCTGAACTTGGGATCCAGGAAGCCAGATACCCATTGCCAGTCCCAGTCCTACTCCTAGTGGGCTCACTTCTTTGGATTTACCAGAAACAGAGTCAGTCTTTCATGGTACCTACTGATGTGGGGATGGCCAAATGCCAGAAGAGCTCTGAAGAGGGGCCTTTCCTGAGAAAGCAGGTAGTGGCTCATGCTGGCTCCTGAAATCTTCGCAGAGTTGGCCACGAAGACCAGATCTGAGACAAGACAGGCTATTTTTGGGGAACATAGTATGACCCACCAGTCAGAGAATACTCCAGATAGTCACAGATGTACTTGGGGGAAGCAGGTGCCTTTGTGGGTGTTGGTGTGGGATTCTTTTTTTGTCTCATGTTCTGAGAATAGGTTAACCAGTATCCTGGTTATTAATTGGTAGTTACATTATGCTTATAGACCCCAGAACTCAGGACAGGTAGAAAAAATAAATAGAACCATTAAATAGACCTTTACGAAATTACTCTTAGAGACCTGCATAAAAGATTGGACTATGCTCCTGCCTTATCCACTGTTTCATGCAAGAAATACTCCCTCTGTTTCTTTGTGTAACCTCACCACCTGTGAAATTCTCTATGGTGCCCTTCCTCCAGTAAGGGACCTAACCCCAACTCTAAGACCTAAGGATCCCTTCCACACCCCCTAGCTTGACAGACTTAAAGCTCTTGAAAGAACTCATTGATATCTGTTCAAACAGCTGGCCATGGCCTACCAAACTGGGGACAAGGGGACTCCACTTCAATATAATGTAAGAGACTTCATCTACATAAGAAGACATCAGGTTTCATTCCTCGAACCCCGATGGAAAGGAACATACCAGGTACTACTTATAACACCTACATCAGTAAATGTATACGGAATCAATTCCTGGATCCATGCCTCTCATCTCAAGCCTGCGCTCTGTCCAGACTCTTGCTGGAAACTGGAAATGACTAGTAACCCTTTCAAATTGTGTATTCACCATATGAATAAGGCTATAGACTCTCCCCTTGGCCACCAGTAGTCCTAAACCTCATCAGGTGGTTCATCAGCGATGGCTGATCACAAATCCTACTAGAGAAGAAGTATGGTCTATCTCGCTTACAGCCCCCATAGGGACCTGGTGGCCATCTCTCCACCCAGACATTTGTCAGCTGGCTATAGGTTTTTCCTATTGGGATATATCTGATAAAGTGGATCCCACTAAAATTCTATTAAATACCTTCTGTATCATCGATAATGGAAACAAACATTATGGATGTAGGGACACGCGAGCAAGATGCAGGTTGGCTAGCCCAGATTACTATGTTTGCATGGCAGACTATCAAAGCCACAAAGAGCCACGGCTGTGAGGGGAAAAAGCCAACTTCTTCTGTAAGTCATGGGGATGTTAGCATACAGGGACTGCCTGGTGGAACCCAAACTCCCCATCAAATTCAGTACACAGCATTGGCCATATTACCAATTAGACAACCAAAACCGATGGACCCCAGAAGGCTCTCTAGATCCTCAAATTATGCATGACATTTTTAACTTCTACAAGTGATCAAAAGGGTGGAAGGAGATTCCCCTATGTGAAGACCTTTTCCCTCCTTCACTCACGTCCTGAACTATGCTTCTCCAATAGATCCTAACCCTCAGCCTTCTGCTCCAGACTCTCTGCTTTCACTCCCACCTGAGCAACCTGATTTCTCCCCTCCATTTACTAGATCAAAAAACCAAACCTCGGCCGGTTCTCAGACAATTGCGCCCTTGCTGAGGTATCAGGTACTGAGGTACCCCTCCACCCACTCAGTCCTCTTTTCTCCAGTAAGTGCCCAGAGCAGGTCCCATCAGGTCCTCTTACCAGCTAACCCAAAGCTCAAACCAGCTGAGGAGATCCCTCAGACCACTATCCAAGATGTAATAAAAGTGACCTTTAAAGTTGCCTTGTCATCACTGAAAACAGGTGACTAAGAATTTAAAGTCCCTCACAGGCTTTTTGGGATACTCACTCCTGTCGTCCCCTCTGCTCTACCTGTTCTACTGCTCAAGTTTTTGTTGCCAGGAAAATCACAAACCCCTTTCCCAATATTCTTTTACATCTCTCCTTCCTAATTCTCAGATAAACGGAGCTGCTCTCAGCCTTGCTTTCCACGTCTTGCCCCTCTTCACCAGGCCCACAGAAAAGTCTTATATGACCTTCTTCAGAAGTCTTCACCATTGCTGACTTTAGGACTTTCAGCAAAAGAGTCCCTATAAAAGAATTCAATGTAGATAAACTCCGTGTTTTCATGTCGCCCTGTTCTACTTGGCCAGTGGCTGGAAAAATCAGCACTCCTAAGCTAGACACCCCCTTACGAGTTTTTCACAAAATAAGTGAACAAGGCCTCTGGCCTTGAGCTGGGGATTCTCAGAGATGGCTACAATTCTAAGTAAAGAAGTTACCAACTAGGCTCCATGGTAACAGCTGGCAGGGAGAAAAAAAAGAGAAAAAAAAAAGCTCTCCCTGTCCCAAGTGTCCTTGAAAAGTTAACTTGCCGAGAACAGAGGAAAAAATAACAGAAACAAAAACTGCTTTTTGTGAACTTCTGCAGACTGTGAACTTCTGAGCCCCTTCCCTTACATGTTGGGTACAAATTCTGAAACTACCTAAACTTGGGGTTCAGAAGATTAATTGATTACAACAGAAGCAATACCCTCTAAATCCGTTTGCAACCAAATAGGGCTGTTTCCCTGTCTTCGGTGCTATCTTAGATTCCTTTCCTTTTCCGTACCTACAACAGTATAATTCTATATACTTAAACATTGTTTATGTTTTCATGAAATGGTCAACAGATGTGATTAATTATGTAATGGTGCAGATGTTTCCCAGAGTGTTCTAGGATGATGCATGTTCATTTAAAGATCAAATCGGAGGGCATACAACCTGTTTCCACCGGGAACCTGTATCTCTCACTTTAGCCATCCTATTAGGAATAGGAGTTGCTGCAGGAGTGAGCACAGGAACCCTAGTCCATGGGACACAACAAATGACCCAATTAGAAGCAGCAATAGACCAAAAATTAAAGATAATAAAACCTCCATCACAGCTTTACAGGAATGTTTAACCTCTCTCTCTGAAGTTGTTTTACAGAACAGGCGAGGGTTAAACCTTCTCTTCATGAGAGAAGGGGGACTTTGTGCTGCATTGAGGGAAGAAGGTTGTTTTTATGCCGACCATACTGGAATTGTATAAGAACCTATGAGTATATTAAGAAAATGCCTTTAAGAGTGTCAACGAGAGAGAGAGGCCCAAAAAGGGTGGTTTGAGTCTTGGTTCACACAGTCCCTCTGGTTAACTATGCTTTCATAAGCCCAGGCCTGTCCATTAATAATCCTCATATTATTGCTAACTGTAGGACCCTGTTGGCTCAACCATGTAGTTTCCTTTCTCAAAGCTCAAATTGGACAATTTAAACTTATGGTAATCAGACAACAATATACCCCACTAGGAGACATAAAATGTGACACCCTTCAATGATCACTTTCATGATTAAAAGTAACCAGAAGAAGAATTGGGGAATAAAAAGTTAATAAAATAGGTACTTGTCACTTCCTATTTTTCTGTATGCTTAATAAAACACTGTTGAAATCTTGAGAACTGTTTGCTAATCTTGTTCCCAGAATGTGCTGTCCCCAACTGCCAAACTGCAGAATGTACTCCATCATCCCGTTGAAAGCAAACTGCCCACTCTCCCTGACGCATCAATAAATTTCCCTCCCTGCCCTCTCCAAGGAAAGTATATAAGCTCTGTTTAAGCTGTTCTCAGGACTCTCTGCTCTATTCAAGTGAGCTCTGAGCCCCAGCATGCTGGACCCTCAATAAACGCTTTGTTGTTGCATGAGACAGTCTCTTGGTGGTCTCTTCCTCCTATGCCTGCCCGACCATTACAATATTCCAACTCTATATTCTTATAAATATCTCAGGTTCCCAATACCATTATTCATCCAGCAGAATAATTCCTAACCCATATCAAACATGTTATTAAACATAACCATACACTCTTCCCTCAATCTAACTTTACAGAAGAGCAGGCACAGAGTTGGTATTACAATACAGGAATGTAGGGGATTGTTCATCTGCTGAGAACCTCAAAGATCCATGCAGATATGATCACTGGAGAAGATGTAGGCAGCTATGAAGGACCTGAGAGAGCAAAAGTCATCTTCCATGGAAAACAACCTGGTCAGTATGAAGGGTTGTGTCTGAATCAGGCTCTCAAATTTTAATGTAGAGAAGATGGACCAAACCAGGCCTGTTTAGAGAGTTGTTCCCGGGTGCCTATGGTTGATATACCATTCTAACTTGTGAAACTGTCACAGGTAGTAGGGGCAGCCTGCATCTCATGGGACCCTTGGAAGCAAATGTTAGGACAAAGTGGTTGCCAAGGCAGTGACCTCATTCAGTTCCTGAAGGAATTGACCTCACCTCACTTCCTTGTTGATGGAACTATCTGAACTTGGGATCCAGGAAGCCAGGCACACAGAGCCAGTCCCAGTCCCAGTCCCAGTGGTCTCACTTGTTTGGATTTACCAAAGACAGAGTCAGTCTTTCTTGGTACCTACTGATGTGAGGATGGCAAAATGCCAAGAGAGCTCTGAAGAGGGGCCTTTCCTGAGAAAAAGGTAGTTGCTCAATGCTGGCTCCTGACAACTTTACAGAGTTGGCTAAGGAGGACAGATCTGAGAGAGAACATGCCATTTAAAGGGAACATACTGTGGCCCACTAGTCAGAGGACACTCCAAATAGTCTCAGAATTACTTAGGGAAAGGAGGTGCCTTTATGGGTGTAGGTGTAGGTTTGTGGTTTTCACTTGTTCTGAGAATAGGTATCAAAGGCGGTTTGTTTGGATTGAGTGAACTCTTTCTGGTAAATACTTTGACAAGGCGAGTGTTTTTATGTCTGTATATAAAACGGTGTTCGTGGTTGTAGACATAAGAAGAGAGAATGCATCAATGGATGTGTCCTGTCTAGTAGAAAGCTTGCCAGCCTTCATACTGCCCAATTTATGAATGGACTGCTACTTGACTTATGGATGGGCAACATCTGCTATCCTCCAAAGTTCCTGTTTTCTTCCTGAATTCTGGCCTCTCTAAAGAATAGGCTCATGCTTTTGTGCCCAAGATATGTACCACCTCCAAGCTCTGTGACATGGACATGTACTGGATACCTGAAGGGAATGACGAGCTTCTTAGAAAACTCAGATATCAGTATGACCAGTAAAGTCTCAGTGGAGAAAGCCTGCTTTGTGCCTTTTGCTTACCTATTGTTTTATTGCCCTGAATGTCAGGAAGGACTCTGCCTCAGGCCTCCCCTTTGTGAAGCCTGAAGAAAAGAGTTCTCAAATTGAAATGAATGGGCATCACCTGTGGCTCTGTGCTTAATTTCTTTGGAAAGGGATGTGTCTGAATCAGCCTCTTGGCACTGTGTGAGGCTGTGGCTTAGATTCTCAGCACTAGATGGATCCAAAGAAATATCTCATGTGTGCATCCAATACAAAAATGGCTAAAAGAGCAGATATTGTAGATGAAGTCTCTCGCCTTCCTATGTAAAGTTCCTGACCTCCATTAAGTGAGAATAGTGATACTTTGGGTCAAATGAGATATTTAAAGCCCTGTAGAGGCTAGCCTATAGGTGCATGGGTTTTCTCATGATTCCAGTTCACATAAAGAATCTAAACCGCACAGTAATTTGGCCTCAAATTGGAGAAGCAAAGCAGCATTAACGGCATGCCTATTTGATCACTCTTGGTTAACAGGAAGGGTGTCTAGGCCACACAGACTTTAGGAAAATGAGGGAAAAAGGGAGCTTATTTTGGACACTGTTGTGGGCTGCGCCCCTCATGGAAACCTGCTACCAGAGGTAATGATTAGTGTCTATATGGAAGAAGATGAGGGCCATGTGGGAGTGTTTTGGTTTTAATTGTGGACATTTGTATCGTGGTTAGAAGAGATGACTGGGTCCACCTGGGCTTGAACTCTGGTGTGACTCCCATTAGAGACTGAGTTCTGGAACTGACCTCAGAGCAGTATTGCCATAAATTTTGTCGGGATTTTATTAGGCCACGCATGAGAGTGACCCTTGGAAACTGAGATCTAAGGCCAGTGTGGATTTCCACAGAGCACTGGGAATCTCAGCCAGGATATAACATGATTTTATTTTTAAAGACTTAGCAGCCATAGTTGAGAGTCAAAACACACATGGAACTCACATTGTAGACCTCAATGGGTCTGGCTTCATGTGACCTTTTGGCCACTCTTTGGGAAGACTTGCCTGTGAGAGTTCTTCAGAGCATTCATTGAAATGAGCTTCCTCACCATTTAATGGTTCCTGAATTAATTGAAACCCATAGTGCCTCCAACTTCATCCTTGAAAAATGGCTAGATAAATACCATGAAATTTTTGAAATTCCCATGACCAGGTGGCACTGGAGAAACTTTGGATGTCCTGTTGCTGATCATGAGTATACCAGACCGTGCCTTGATTGACTGGGTTTCATGAAAATGGTGTAGATCAGATATGCCAGTAAGTTGGAGCCTGCTGAGCAGTGGGCCTAGAGCAATGTTGGGCAGGTGTGTGACACAAAATATGCGCTGGGGCCATTTCGATCTGCCATTGGCTTCCAAATGCCTTGTGACTGACAGGATGCAGCCAGCAGACCCTTATTTGTAAAGGCATCTTGTTATATGGAGAGTTTTGACCCTGTCCCTTACTTTTGGAAACTCCTCTACCACCTCCAAGTTTGTGAACTACTGATCATATTCCATTCCAGATTTGTATTCTCAGAATTCCTAACTCTTTTTCCCTAATTGTGTCTTACTTGGGGTGAAAGTATTGTCAAGGCATTGTTCTGGATGAGAGTGGGAAAAATTTTGTGTAGCACATATTTGCATACACATTGGATTCATTTTCCAATTTTCCATTCAGAATACTAAATCCCTGACACTAACATATACCCTATTAGACTCTGACTACTAATCCTAATATGGTGGAGTAAAATAACCCAAACGGAATAGAAATACAAGCAGTTCAGAGAAGGCATGGTGTGTAGTTGGAATTGTGTTTTGCATTATATTGGGTAGAAGGTATAAACTAGTTAATTTTTTTATTGAAAGAGTTCTCCATGTGTTTTTAAAGTAAACAAATGTATGAATTTGTGTCTCCCTTTCTCCGTAGCATATTCAGCACATGTATTTTTATATGCACATACAGAATCCTACCTGGTACCACTCGTACAATCTTGTGAGGTGGCTTACTTGGCAGATACAAATTGCGAGAAGACATCACAGCTCCTAAACACTGTTGGAACAGAAAATTAAACCTATGGGTGAGCTTCCTAGATGAACAACATTATACATAAATCCATGTTCAGTAAAATGAATATTTTTGCATCTGTGGATGATTTATATTTCATGGTGAATTTCGATTGGCATATATATTGCTACTTTTTAATGTCTGTGTGTATATATATATATATATATATATATATATATATATATATATATATATACAGTCTCCAGATTTTTCAAAATATGAAATATATGTGTCTTATTACACACTTCCTAAATTCATTCATATTCATGTATGTGGATTTATAATCAAATTTTCACATGATTATTCTCAGAAATATTCATCCACCTGAAATACATATTTTTTCCTACTAGTGAAAACTAACTTCAGTGAATGTTGCATACAAATCCTAATATTTCTACAGTAACTGACCCAGTTTAACATCAATGCGAGTAGATTCCAATGGGACATGCTGTGTGTTTTGACGTTCATTTTTATTCAACACTGGTACATTATGATTTCTTCAGTTTATGCACATCATAGGATATATTTTTCATCCACAGTTTCGCAAATTTATAGGCATTTGTTTCACTTTCAATCAATTCCTTCTTCAGAACACATGTATTCATCCATGTTTCTTGACTAGTCTTTTCATGAGACTTCTTTACAAAACACATTATTTTCAATTTTCATAATCATTTTTGAAGTGAAACTCAGACACCGTTCATGATAAACAATAACACTAATATTAACAATAGATGTATAACTGGTTGGAATGAATGATTTTATATCAATATAAGATATCTTAAATATTTTCAGATATCAATTCCATCCATTATTTAAAGTGGAATCAGCTATATTATTTATTCACAGTGTGGTCAATTCATGCATTATCTCTATATTCATAGACACAGGGCACACCTCTTTGTACAACCAATACTTATGTATATGTCTTCTAAATATTACTGCCAGAAATGGTGTAAGAAATACTCATGTCACCAGATCTACATACACATTTTATCACAGTAATATTCGGGACACAAAAAGTAAATGTCACACTTATGATTGTACCGGAGTCTGAATGGAAAGTGAACATGGATTACTAAAAACATTCCTGTCCATGTTGCCTAATCCTCTCAATTATCAATCCTGTTGGTGACTACATATTTGTTTCTTCCAGAGATTATATATTCAAACTCTACCCTGTTGAAAATGCCTAATCATATCACTCACTTTATACTTTGCCTGATTTCATTATGTCTCTATTGATATGTGGTTTCCTACATATTTTCCCCAGTTCATCATTGTGACTGACCCTTCACATGAAGTTATGTTTACTTTCACTCTCTAACCAAAACACTATTGCGATAGAACATATATTCCAAATCCTATATTGACACTTCTTCCTAAACCTACTATCTACCTAATCCTACCGACTATCCGTTTTTGACTGGATGTTCTCTTCGACATTCAATCATCCAAGGTACAAAGTTCTATGCCATTATATATCTATTTTTCTGAGACATCTGTGCACAATGTAAATCAAAGTTAAGTATCCCAATCAAGGGCCCAATGCCCTCTAGGCTAAAATTACCTAGATTTCTGTTTTTATTCGTATATTTAACCTCTATATTTTTATAAATATCGCAGGTTCCCAATACCATTATTCATCCCGCAGAATGATTCCTAACCCAATTCAAACATTTTATTAACCCTAAGAATACACTGTTCCCTCAATCTAAATTTAATGAAAAGCAGGGACAGAGTTGGTCTTACAATACAGGAATGTAGGGGATCTTCCACCTGCTGAGAACTTCAAAGATCCATGTAGAAATGAACCCTGGAGAAGATATAGTCATCTATGAAGGACCTGAGAGAGCAAAAGTCATCTTCCATGTCAAACACCCTGGTCAGGATGAAGGGATGTGTCTGAATCAGCCTCTCTCTTCTTAATGTAGAGGAGAAGGACCAAACCAGGCCTGTGTGGATAGCTATTCCCGGGTTCCTAAGGTTGACATACCATTCTAACTTGTGAACATTTCAGAGGAAGTAGGGGAACCCTCCATCTAATGGGACTCTTGGAAGCAACTATTAGGACAAAGTGGTTTACAAGACAGTGAATTCATTCAGTTCCTGAAGGAAGTGACCTCACCTCACTTCCTTCGTGATGGATCTCTCTGAACTTGGGATCCTGGAAGCCAGGCACACAGAGCCAGTCCCAGTCCCAGTCCCAGTGGGCTCACTTGCTTGGATTTACCAAAGACAGAGTCAGTCTTTCTTTGTTCCTACTGATATTATGATGCCAAAAGCAAGGAGAGCTCTGAAGAGGGGCCTTTCCTGAGAAAGCAGGTAGTGGCTCAAAATTCCCTTCTGACAACTTAAAAGAGTTGGCCAAGTAGACCAGATCTGAGACAGGACAGGACATTTCGGGGAAACATTGTATGGCCCACCAGTCAGAGGACACTCCGTAGAGTCACAGACCTACTTGGGGGAAGGAGGTGACTTTGTGGGTGTGGTTGTGGGTTTATGATTTTGTCTCATCTTCTGAGAATAGGTAGGAAAGGCGGTTAGTTTTTGGTTTTTTTTTTTTTTTTTGGAGTGTACTGTTTCTAGTAAGTCGTTTGACAAGGCGAGTGTTTCTATGTCTGTGTATTCCACTGTGTCCGTGGTTGTATACATTAGAAACGAGAATGCATCAATGTATTTGTCCTGTCTAGTAGAAAGTTTTCAGTATTAGGAAACAAATATGTATTTCAGGTGGATTAATATTTCTGAGAACATTCTTATGAAAAGTTGAATATAAATCCACATTCATGAACATCAATGAATTTAGGGAGTATATAATAAGACACATACATTTCATATTTTGAAAAATCTGGAGAGTTTATACATATATATATATATATGCACACACACACACACACACACACACACACACACGTATACATTAAAAAGTAGCAATATATATGCCAATCGAAATACATCATGAATTATATATCATCCACAAATCCAAAAATCTTCATTTTTCTGAGCATCGATTTATGTATAATGTTGTTCAACTAGGGAGCTCACCCATAGTTTGAATTGTAAGTTCCAACAGCATTTAGGAGGAGTGATCCCTTCTCACAATTTGTATTTGCAAAGTCAGCAACCTCACAAGTATGTACATGTGATACCAGGTAGGATTCTATATGTGAATATAAAAATGCATGTGCTGAATAGGGTACAGAGAAATGGAGACAGGAATTCTCATATTTGTTAACTTTAGAAACACATGGAGAAGGGAGGGGCAGAGCCGCCAACCGCTCCTGTAAGGTAGGCGGACCTGCGAGCCACCCGTAGAACAGGCCTAGCGGCCCGCCATCGTGAAAGACACATCACCCTGGTTGGGGGTTGGGCAGAGCCACTGCACGCGTGCAAGGAACGCGGACATGCAACCCACAGGCAGAACAGGCCCAGACACCCGCGGAGGGGCAGAGACACCCCTTGTGACTTCAAAATAGGTGAACCTGCGACCCACCAGCTGAAGCGGCCCAGCTGCCTTCAGAGGGGCAGAGCCGGCCCCCGCGCCTGCAAAGTAGGTGGACCTGCGAACACCGACAGACCAGGTGCTAGGCCCCGCCAGGGTGCTAGACACATAACCAGGTTTGGGGAGGGGCCGAGCCGCTGCCCGTGCCTGCAAAGCAGGTAGACCTCTCACCCAGAGGCAGAACAGACCCAGCGACCTACCAGCGTGGTAGACACATCGCCCCGGTTTGGGGGGGGGGGCAGAGATGCCACTCACGCCTGCAATGTAGACAGCCCTGCAACCCACAGACAGAAGAGGCCCAGCGGAGCGCGGAGGGGCAGAGCCGACGCCTGTGCCTGCAAGGTAGCTGGACCTGTTACCCACTGGCTGAACAGGACCAGCACCCGCAGAGGGGTAGATCAACTGCCCGCTCCTGCAAGGTAGGCGGACCAGCTACCAAGAGGCAGAACAGGCCCAGCGGCGTGCTGGTGTGGTAGGCACATTGCCCCAATTGGAGGAGGGGCAGAGCCGCTGCTTACGCCTGTGAGGGAGACTTTTCAAGAATACAATAGCAATATAAACATTTAGGGGTAAAATTCAATAACACAAAAGTTTCACCAAGCCGAAAAAAACGTGAACAGTAGGGAAAGACAAGGAAAGAAAGGACCACAAGCAACGCAGGTCAACTCAACATTAGAAGAGGTAATATCTGCAGCATATGGAATGTCAGATAAAGAATCAGGATATACTTGCTTCAGATGATCTGAAGTCTCCAGGGAGACATTAGACAGCAAAATCAGACAATCAAAGATCACTTTGACAATGAATTACAAAAACAAATCCAAGAAGCAAAAGATCAACTATACAGGGAGATAGAGGTTATAAAAAACACACAAACAGAAATCATAGAAATGCAGGAAGCAATAAACCAACTTAAAAACTCAATTGAGAATACTACCAGCAGAATAGATCACTTAGAACAATGAAGACAAAGTATTTCAACTTGAAAAGAACATAGAAAGCTCAGCAAGACTGTTAAGAAACCATGAGCAGAACATCCAAGAAATATGGGATAACATGAAGAGACCAAACTAAAGAGTAATTGGGATACAGGAAGGTATACAGGTCCAAACCACAGGATTGAGCAATCTATTCAATGAAATAATATGAGAAAACTTTCCAGACATGAAGAATGAGACAGAATCCCAAATCCTAGAAGCCTACAGGACGCCAAATGTGCAAAATCATAAGAGATAAACACCGAGACATATTATAATGAAGATGCCAAACATACAGAATAAAGAGAGAATTTTAAAAGCTACAAGAGAAAGGAAGCAGATTACATTTAGGGGTAAACCAATCAGGATAACAGCTGATCTTTCAACACAGACTCTGAAAGCTAGAAGATCCTGGAATAACATTTTTCAATCACTGAAAGAAATTGGGTTCCAACCAAGAATTGTGTATCCAGCGATTTTAAGCTTCAGGATGGAAGATGAAATTAAAACCTTCCATGATAAACAAAAGTTAAAAGAATTTGCAGCTAGAAAACCATCTCCTCAAAAGATCCTTGGCAAAACATTATAGGAAGACGAAATGGAAAATAACAATAAAAACCAACAGTGGGAGGTAGTACAGTAAAGGGGCGAAAAATAATCAAAGAGAAAAACAAACCATGTTTAGTAACATAAATAAACAAATATGGCTGGAAGAACAACCCATATTTCAAAAATAACCCTAAATGTTAATGCCTTAAACTCACCAATTAAGAGACACAGGCTAGTAGAATGGATCACGAAAGAAGACCCAAAAATTTTCTGCCTACAGGAGACACATTTGATAGGAAAAGACATATATAGACTAAAGGTGAAAGGTTGGGAGAAATCATATCACTCATATTGACTTCGGAAACAAGCAGAAGTGTCCATACTCATATCAAATAAAATAGATTTCAAGACAAAGTTAATCAAAAGGGATAAAGAGGGACACTACATATTGCTCAAGGGAACCATACACCAACAAGACATAACAATCATAAATATATGTGCCCCAAACAATGGTTCAGCTATGTTAATCAAACAAACTCTTCTCAAGTTCAAGAGTCTGGTAGACCACCATACAATAATCATGGGAGATTTCAACACACCTCTCTCACTACTGGACAGATATTCCAAACAAAAGTTGAATTAGGAAACTATAGAACTCAATAACACAAATAATAACCTAGACTTAATTAACATATATAGAATATACCACCCAACATCAAGCAGTTACACTGTTTTCTCAGCAGCACATGGATACCTCTCAAAAATAGATCATATATTATGTCACAGAACAACTCTTAGACAATATAAAGGAGTATAGATAATACCAGGCATCTTATCTGATCGTAATGGAATGAAACTGAAAATCAACAATAAAAGAAGGAAGGAAAATTCATGCATCACTTGGAGAATGAACAATACGTACTGAATGATCAATGGGTTATTGAAGACATCAAGGAGAAAAATAAAAAAAAATTCTTAGACATAAATGAAAAAGACAGACAGAACATATCAGAATCTATGGGACACATTGAAAGCAGTTCTAAGTGGAAAATTCATTGCTTGGAGTTCTTTCCTTAAATAAAGAAAAAAAAAACAACAATAAATAAATGATCTCATAGTTCATTTCAAAATCCTAGAAAAAGAAGAGCAAAACAACAGAAAAAGAAGTAGAAGGCAAGAAATAATTAAAATCAGAGCTGAAATTAATGAAATCGAAACAAAAGAAACAATTGAAAAAATTGAAAATACTAAAAGTTGAAAAATTAATAAAATCGACAGACTCTTAGCCATGTTAATGAAGAGAAGAAGAGAGGGAACTCAAATTACTATCATAAGGGATGAAAAAGGCAATATCACAACAGACACTTCTGAAATACAGAAGATAATCAGAAATTATATTAGAAGATAGTGAAGGCATCAATAAATTTCTTAAGTCATATGATCTGCCCAGATTGAGTCAGGAGGATATAGACAACCTAAGCAGACCAATATCAATTGAGAAAATAGAAGAAACCATCCAAAGACTACCAACTAAGAAAAGCCCAGGACCGAATGGGTATACAGCAGAGGAGGCCAATATCACCCTGATTCCTAAACCAGACAAAGACCCTTCAAAGAAACAAATATACAGACCAATCTCTCTAATGAACCTAGATGCAAAAATCCTCAATAAAATTCTGGCGAATCAGATACAAAAACATATTTAAAAAATTGTGCAACATGATCAAGTAGGATTCATTCCTGGGATACAAGGCTGGTTTAATATACGGAAATCAATAAATGGTATTCACCACATCAATAGACTTAAAAATAAGAACCATATGATTGCCCCAATAGATGCAGAAAAAGCATTCAATAAAGTACAGCATCCCTTTATGTTTAAAACTCTAGAAAAACTGGGATAACAGGAACATACCTCAATATTGTAAAAGCAATCTATGCTAAGCCTCAGGCTAGTATCATTCTGAATTGAGAAAAAATTGAAGGCATTCCCTCTAAAATCTGGAACAAGACAGGGATGCCCTCTCTCACGATTTCTGTTCAACATAGTTCTCGAACACTGGCCAGAGCAATTAGACAAATGAAAGAAATTAAAGGCATAAAAATAGGAAAAGAAGAACTTAAATTATCACTATTTGCAGATGACATGATTCTATACCTAGTAGACCCAAAAGGGTCTACAAGAAACTATTAGAGATAATAAATGAATTCAGCAAAGTGGCATGATATAAAATCAACAATCATAAATCAAAAGCATTCCTGAATATCAGCAACAAATCCTCTGAAACGGAAATGAGGACAACCACTCCATTGAGAGTATCCTCAAAAAAAATAAAATAAAATATTTGGTTATCAACGTAACAAAAGATGTGAAAGACTTACACAATGAAAACTACAGAACCCTAAAGAGAGAAATAGAAGAAGATCTTACAAGATGGAAAAATATACCCTGTTCATGGATAGGCAGAATTAACATCATCAAAATGGCGATATTACCAAAAGTTCTCTATAGGTTTAATGCAATGCCAATCAAAATCCCAACGGCATTTCCTGTAGAAATAGATAAAACAATTATGAAATTCATATGGAATAATACAAGACCCAGTATAGCAAAGACAACTCTAAGCAGGAAGTGTGAATCAGGCGGTATAGCGATACATGTCCTCAAACTATACTACGGAGCAATAGTAACAAAAAGAGCATGGTACTGGTACCAAAACTGGCGGGTGGACCAATGGTACAGAATAGAGGACACAGAAATCAATCCACAAAATTACAGCAATCTTATATTTGATAAAGGAGCTAAAAGCATAAACTGAAGGAAGGATAGCATCTTCAACAAATGGTGCTGGAAAAACTGGAATTACATATGTAAGAAAATGAAACTGAATCCCTTTCTCTCGCCATGCACAAAAGTTAACTCAAAATGGATCAAGGAGCTTGATATCAAATCAGCGACACGGCATCTGATAGAAGAAAACTTTGGCTATGATCTACATACTGTGGGGTCGGGCTCCAAATTCCTCAATAGGACACCCATAGCATAAGAGTTAATAATTAGAATCTACAAACAGGACTTACTCAAACTAAATAGATTTTTCTCAGAAAAAGAAACAATAAGAGAGGTAAAAAAGGAGCCTACATCCTGGGAACAAATCTTTACTCCTCACACTTCAGATAGAGCCCTAATATCCAGAGTTATACAAAGAACTCAAAAAATTAAACAATAAGCAAATGAATTACCCAATCAACAAATGGGCCAAGGACCTGAACAGACACTTCTCAGAGGAGGACATACAATCAATCAATAAGTACATCAAAAAATTCTCACCATCTCGAGCATTCAGAGAAATGCTAAACTAACCCACCCTAAGATACCATCTCACTGCAGTAAGCTTGGCAGCCATTATGAAGTCAAACGACAACAAGTGCTGGCGAGGATGTGGGAAAAAGGGTACACCTGTACATTGCTGGTGGGACTGCAAATTGGTGCAGCAAATTTGGAAAGCAGTATGGAGATTTCTTGGAAACTTGGGAATGGAACCGCCATTTGACCCAGCAATTCCCCTTCTCGGTCTAATCCCTATAGACCCAAAAAGTGCATGCTACAGGGACACTGATAAATCTATGTTCATAGCAGCACAATTCACAATAGGAAGACTGTGGAACCAACCTAGATGCCCTTCAATAGATGAATGGATTAAAAAAAATGTGGCATTTATACACAATGGAGTATTACTCTGCATTAAAAAATGACAAAATCATACAATTTGCAGAGAAATCGATGGCATTAGAACGTATTATGCTACGTGAAGATAGCCAATCACTAAAAAACAAATGCCAAATGTTTTCTTTGATATAAAGAGAGTAACTAAGAACAGAGTTGGGAGGAAGAGCATGAGAAGATGATTAATATTAAACAGGGATGAGAGGTGGGAGGGAAAAGGAAAGAGAAGGAAAATTACATAGAAATGGAAGGAAACCCTCATGGTTATACAAAATTAAATACAAGATGAAGAGAGGTGAAAGGGGACAAAAACAAGTGGAAGAAATGAATTACAATAGATGGGGTAGAGAGAGAGGATTGGAGGGGAGGGGATGGGAGATAGTAGAGGACAGGAAAGGCAGCAGAATACAACAGACACTAGTATAGCAATATGTAAAATAGTGGATGTGTAACTGATGAGATACTGCAATCTGTATACGAAGAAAAATGGAAGTTCATAACCTACTTGAATCAAAGTGTGAAATATGACATGTCAAGAACTATGTAATGTTTTGTAGAACCAACAATAAATATTAAAAGAAAAAAAACACATGGAGAACTATTTCAATGAAAAATTGACTAGGTTTATAACACCTACACTTTATCATGCAAAAGGCAAGTCCAACTATACACCATGCCTCTTCAGAAGTGCTTGTATTTCTATTCTGTTTGGGTTATTTTTCTTCATCATATTAGGATTAGTAGTCAGAGTTTGGTAGGGTATGCGTTAGTGTCAGGGATTCAGTCTTTGGAATGGAAAATTGGAAAATGAATCCAATGTGTATGCAAATATGTGCTACACAAAAATCTTCCCACTCTCATCCAGAACAATGCCTTGACGTTACCTTCACGCCAAATAAGAAACAATTAGAGGAGAAGAATTAGAAAATCTGTAAATACATATCTGGAATGGAAAATATTCAGGAGTTCACAAACTTGGAGGTGGTAGAGGAGTATCCCAAAGTAAGGGACAGGGTAAACACTCCACAAACATGGAGGTCTGCTGGCCTAAAGACTTCTAGAGAAACTGCCTCTGAGGATGGGCACTTGAAATATATGTTGTCAGTAGCTTTAGCTTCCTTTGTAGTGAGATCATCAAAGCTGGGTCTGCATCTATGTGACCTGGAGGACATTCTTTCTTGCTTTCCAATACACATGAGGCAGCAGTGCTGAATTCTCTCTTCGTATGTAAACTGTGGCCACTGGGGTCTAAGTGTCTCCCTGTGTGGACTGTGAAGCCTTTTGTTCATCCTCCATTTTCGTAGAGTTTCCTGCTGCAGCACTGAGAGTTTGGTATTTGCCTCACAAAATACAAGGAGTTCAACTGGAACACAGTCCTGGAGGGAGTTCTGTCATTTGTGGTTTTTCAGGGTCTACAAGAGAATGCACCAACCAGGCTTCATTCCCACATAACTTGCCCCCTTCTCCATAGCAACCTGATTCTGCACATTGCCCTGAAAACTATCCATTTAACAAGACACCTTTACATATAAGTGTCTGGTCACTGCACCGTGTCAGTGACAAACCATTTGGAATTCAATGGCAAAACCACATGGCGCAACCACAGAAGATTTATCACACACCTGCACACCACAGCTCAGGGCTCACTACTCAGGAGGGTCCAACTTAATGGCATCTCTGTTCTACACCATTTTCATAAATCCCAGTCAATCAAGGCACTGTCTGGTACACTCATGATCAGCAAGAGGTGCTGACAATTTAAGCCACAGCCTCACACAGGGCCCAGAGTCTGATTCAGACATAACCATTTCCAAAACAATTCATCAAAGAGGCACAGGTGATGCCCATTCATTTCCATTTGAAAATTGTTTTCTTCTGGCTTTATAAAGGGGTGGCCTGAGGCAAAGAGGTTCCTGACATTCAGGGCAACAGAACAATAGTTAAGCAAAAGGCCCTAAGCCAGGTTTCACCATAGAGACTTTCCTGGTCACACCAATATCTGAGTTTTCCGGTGTGCTCGCCATTCCTTTCAGCTAACTAGTACATGGCCATGTCACAGAGCTTGGAGGTGGTACATATCTTGGACAAAAAACCATGAGCCTTTCTGGAGAGTTGCCAGAATTCAGGAAAAATTCAAGAACTTAGGATGATACTAGGTGTTGCCCATGGATAAGTCAAGCCTCAGTCCATTCATTAATTGGGCAGGATGAATGCTGTGAAGCTTTCTACTAGACAGGACACACCCAGTGAGCCATTTTCTTTTCTAATATCTACAACTAAGGACACAGTGGGATACACAGACATAGAAACAGTCTCCTTGTCAGATGACTTACTAGAAACAGTCCACTCCAAACCAAACAAACCTCCTTTTTTACCTATTCTCAGAATATGAGACAAATCCACAAACTGACAACCACACACACAAAGTCACCTCCTTCCCCAAGTATGTCTGTGACTATCCGGAGTGTCCTCTGACGAGTAGGCCATAGAATGTTCCCCAGAAATGGCCGGTCCTGTCTCAGATCTGGTCTCCTTGGCCAATTCTGTGAAGTTTTCAGGAGGCAGTGGTGAGCCATTTCCTGCCCTCTCAGAAAAGGACCCTCTTCAAAGCTTTCTTGGCATTTGGCCACCCTCACATCAGTAGGTACCAAGAAAGACTGACTCTTTACTTGGTAAATCCAAACAAGTGAGCCCACTTGGACTGGGACTGGTACTGGCTCTTGGTGCCTGGCTTCCTGGATCACAAAATTCAGAGAGTTCCATCATGAAAAAAGTGAGGTGAGGTCACTTTCTTCAGAAAATGAATGAGGCCACTGTCTTGGCCACCACTTTGTCCTAACAGTTGCTTCCTAGTGTCTCAGGAAAAGGAGGCTGCCTCTATTTCCTGTGACACTTTCACAAGTTAGAATGGTATAGAAACATAGGCACCTGGGAACAGCTCTCCACACATGCCTGGTTTCATACATCTTCCCTACATTAAGAAGAGATAGGATGATTCAGACACATCCTTTCATCCTGATCGGGTTGTTTGCAAAGGAAGATGACTTTTGCTGTCTCAGGTCCTTCATAGCTGCCTACGTCTTCTCCAGGGATCATTTCTGCATGGATTTTGAGGTACTCAGCAGGTGGAAGATCTCCTAACTTCCTGTATTGTAATACTAACTTTGTCCCTGCTCTTCTGTAAAGTGAGATTGAGTGAACAATCTCAGTTTACAGAATGGTTAGGGTTAATAGCATGTTCGATTTGGGTTATGAATCATTTTGCTGGATGAATAATGATATTGGGAACCTGTGATATTTACAAGAACATGGAGGTGAAATATAAGTATGAAAACAGAAATCTAGGTAATATTTGAAGCCCAGAAGGACTTTGGGCCCTTGATTGGGATACTTAGCTTAAATTATGTTCTGTGTGACCTTTGCATTTTGTGTCCAGAATATTAGTGTGATAATATGTATATGTAGCTAAGGTGACATGAATATTTCTTTCACCATTTCTGTGAGCAATATTTTGAAAACTTATAAATTAGTACTGGGGATACTATTAGGTTTACCCTGTTTTGATGAATATAGAGATGATGCATTAATAGACCATACTGTGAATAAATTATATAACTGGTTCCATATTTAAATAATGGATTGTATTGATATCTGAAAATATATAGAAAATCTTATATTGATATACATACATTCATTCCAACCAGTTATATATCTAATTGTAATGTTAGGGTTATCATTTATCATGAATAGTGTGTGAGTTTTGCCTCAAAAATGATTATGGAATCGAAAATAATATGTTTAGAAAGAAGTCTAGTAAAAAGACCAGTCAAGAAACATGGAGGAACATATGTCTTCCGAAGGAGGAAGTGATTGAAAGTGAACCAAATGTTTATAAATTTGTGAACTTGTGAATGAAAGGAAATATCTTATGATGTCCATGAACTGAAGAAATAATAACGTACCAGGTTTGAATAAAAATGAACTTTAACAAACACAATAGAGACATTAGGAATTCTGGCAAAGTATAGTTCACAGTGAAAGGTTAATAAAATAAGTACTTGTCACTTCCTGTTTTTCTGTATGCTTAACAAAACACTTTTGAAATATTGAGAACTGTTTGCTAATCTTATTCCCAGAATGTGCTGTCCCCAATTGCCAAACTGCAGAATGTACTCCCTCAACCGGTTGCACGCAAACCGCTCACTCGCCCGGACCCATCAATAAACTTACCCCCCTGCCCTGTCCAAGAGAAATATATAAGCTCTGCTTAAGCTGTTCTCTGGGCTCTCTGCTCTATTCAAGTGAGCTCTGAGCCCCAGCATGCTGGACCCCCAATAAACCCTTTGCTTTTGCATGAGACAGTCTCTTGGTGGTCTCTTCCCCCGATTGTCACCGGACCTTTACATATGGAGGTTCCACTGAGATCCGGCAGCGGTGGACAAGAGACCCCAACAAACTCCTCTCAGGGTAAGTAAGGTGCCTCTTTCTGGTCAGGTTTCAGGTCAGGGCTTGGCAAAATGGATGTCAATGAAGAGCGTGAACTCTCTCCAACGATGGCTGACAGTCATGTCACAGAGCCACAGGCCAAGTCCCTGGGTGACGTCATAGAGGACTCAGTAAATTGAGGAACAATAGTCTCCATGACTCAGTGATATTTTGTTTCAGATTCGTTATTGCCAACCGATCGGGTTCTGCCAACTACTAAGTCCTGGTCTCAGTGTTGGACTTCCATATCCTGTCTTTATTGTCTTGTCTTGTCTTTATTGTCTTGTCTTGTCTTGTCGGCTGGCCGGTCCAATAATAATCCTCATATTATTGCTAACTATTAAACCCTGCTTGCTCAACCATGTAATTTATTTTCTCCAAGCTCAAATTGGACAAGTTAAACTAATGGTAATACCCCACTAGCAGACATAGAATGTGACACCCCCCAATGATCATTTTTATGATTAAAAGTAGCCAGAAAAAGAAGTGTCGAATGAAAGGTTAATAAAATATGTAGTTGTCACTTCCTGTTTTTCTGTACGCTTAACAAAACACTGTTGAAATCTTGAGAAATGTTTGCCAATCTTGTTCCCAGAATGTGCTGTCCCCAACTGTCAAACTGCAGAATGTACTCCTTCACCAGGTTGCATGCAAATTGACCACTCGCCCTGACACATCAATAAACTTCCCTCCCTGCACTCGCAAGGGAAAGTATTTAACCTCTGCTTAAGCTGTTCTCAGGGCTCTCTACTCTTTTCAAGTGAACTCTGAGCCCCAGCATGCTGGACCCCCAATAAACCCTTTGCTGTTACATGAGATAGATTCTTGGTGGTCTCCTCTTCCGACACTCGACCGACCTTTACTTGGATGATTGAATGTAGAAGAGAACATCCAGTCAAAAAGGGATAGTCAGTAGGATTAGGAATATAGTCCGTAGGTTTAGGAAGAAGAGTGAGTATAGGATTTGGACCAAAAGTTCTTTAGTAATAGGGTTTCGGTTAGAGAATGAATGTAAATGTCAGCACATGTGAAGAATGAGTCACAATGATGAACTGGGGAAAATATGTAGGAAAGCAGATATCAATAGAGACATTAGGAAATCAGGCAAAGTATAAAGTGAGTGATAGGATTAGACATTATCAACAGGGTTGAGTTTCAATATATAATCTTAGGAAGAAACAAATATGTAGTCACCAATAGGATTGACATTTGAGAGTATTAGGCAACCTGGACATGAATGTTTTTAATAATACAGGTTCACTTTCTATTTAGCCTTTGGTACAATCATAAGTGTGACTTTTGCATTTTGTGTTCCGAATATTACTGTGATAAAATGTATATGTAGATCAGGTGACATGAGTATTTCTTCCACAATTTCTGGGAGCAATATTTTGAAGACGTATAAATTGAGCACTCTAGGATATGCCAACAAACAATTCTTACACAAACTTTTACCAATGTGGTTCCAAAGGTAGAGGCGCATACGCAAGGAATGCAAAGTGAACTAATTCTAACCAAAAAAAAAAAGAAAAAAAAATTGATACTTTATCTTCCACTTCTTGTGCCACTCCTGTTTCAAATTACTTAGTCTTGACTGCATGTCTCCTGCAGAAATAATCAAAATCTCTGGAATACGTCTTTTGTTTGTTTTGCTTTTGCGGTGCTGCAGATAGAACCCAGGGCCTCCACATGCTTCGGAAAGCACTTGACTGCTAAACTACATCCATGCTCCCCACCCCCACTACTTTTTTGTTGTTTTGAGAAAGGGTCTTAGTAGCTGGGATTTCAGGCATGCACTATTGCACCAGACTCCTGAATATATCTTGCCACTACATTTAGATGCAGAATTGGCTCAACAATAAGAAATTAAGTGGGTGTGAATAAAATAGTAATAGTGAAGAACCACTAAGAATACAGAGAAAGCACACTAAACAATACCTTTTGTTCAAATGCAATCTCTTTTAAAAGATTTTTTAAATGGATGACAATAAACTTCTGAAAAACAGACACAAATATCTTTCCTATCCTTTGCCTGAATTTCAATACTTTAAATTTTATTTTAATTACAGCTTTACTGAGATACAAATTTATATACCATGCAATCTATTGTATCACATGTGTATCTATTTTATATCCAGTATGGTTATTTCAATAAAATGACACACTAACTTTTCTGAATGAGTAGAATTACTAGTTACTACTAGGGTTCAATTCCTAGCTTTGCAAAAGCAAACAAACAAACAAACAAAGTTGGCTAACGGATCATATATTCTAATATTCCTAGCATTTTTTCAGTACAAAAAACCCACATTATCCCACAAAGGGATATGAAATAGAATTATATTTTTTCATCTGGGTATGCTAAAGACAAGTCTATTTAGAAAATCCTGTTGTTTCAAATGTTGTTTAAAATAATATAAAAATACTTTAAGAAAGAATGCAAAATAAAAAAAAATAAATTAGTATTGGGGGTACAAAGAGGTGTACCCTGTGTCTATGAATATAGAAGTAATTCATGAATTGACAATACTGTGAATAAATAATATAACTGATTCCACTTCAAATAATGGATTGCTAGAATTGATATCTGAAAATATATAAGAAATCTTATATTGATATAGAATCATTCATTCCAATGAGTTATACATCTAATGGTAATATTAGGGTTATATTCTATCATGAAAGGTGTGTGAGATCTGCTTCAAAAGTGAGAATGGAAAAGGAAAATAATGTGTTTGGAAAGAAGTCTCATGAAAAGACCAGTCAAGAAACATAGAGGAATGCATGTGTTCTGAAGTAGAAAGTGATTGAAAGTGACACAAATGCAAATAATTTTGCTAACTTGTGGATGAAATACATATCCTATGATGTGAATAAACTGAAGAAATAGTAAAGTACCAGTGTTGAATAAAAATGAACGTCAAAATGTACATCATGTCCCATAGTAATCTACTTGGATTGATGTTAAACTGGGTCAGTTACTGTAGAAATATTAGGATTTGTATGCACCATTCACTGATGTTACTTGTCAGTACTAGAAAACAAATATGTATTTCAGGTGGATGAATAATTCTGAGAATAATCTTGTGAAAAGTTTATTATAAATCCACATACATGAATATGAATGAATTTAGGGTGTGTAAAAGAAGACAGAAGTATTTCATATTTTTAAAAATTTGGAGAGTATATATATATATATATATATATATATATATATATATATATATATACACACACACACAAACAAACACATATACACACAGAGACATTGAAATGTAGCAATATATATGCCAATTGAAATTGATGTAGAAA
Organism: Callospermophilus lateralis; assembly: GCF_048772815.1. Taxonomy (NCBI): domain Eukaryota; kingdom Metazoa; phylum Chordata; class Mammalia; order Rodentia; family Sciuridae; genus Callospermophilus; species Callospermophilus lateralis. The sequence goes on from NW_027515635.1 coordinate 508,819, forward strand.
TACATATCGTCCAAAGATCCAAAAATATTTAATTTACTGAACATGGATTTGTGTATAATGTTGTTCAACTAGGAAGCTCCCCCTTAGGTTAAATTTTCAGTTCCAACAGCGTTTAGGAGGAGTGATCTCTTCTCATAATTTGTATCTGCCAAGTCAGCCACCTCACAAGAATGTACATTTGATACCAGGTAGGATTCTATATGTGCATATAAAAATGCATGTGCTGAATAGGCTACAGACAAACGGAGACAGGAATTCAAATACTTGTTAAATTTAAAAACACATGGACAACTATGTCAACAAAATATTGATTAGATTTATAACTCCTACACTATATAATGCAAAAGGCAAGTTCAACTATACACCATGCCTCCTCTGAACTTCTTGGATTTCTATTCTGTTTGGGTTATTGTTCTCCATCATATTAGGATTAGTAGTCAGATTCTAGTAGGTTATGGGTTAGTGTCAGGAATTCAGTATTTCGAATGGAAAATTGGAAAATGAATCCAATGTGTATGCAAATATGTGCTACAAAAAAATCTTCCAACTCTCATCCACAACAATGCCTTGAAATTACCTTCACCCCAAATAAGACACAATTAGAAGAGAAGAGGTAGAAAATCTGTGAATATATATCTGTAGTGGAATATGCTCAAAAGTTCACAATTTTGGAGGTTGTAGAGCAGTTTCCAAAAGTAAGGGACAGGGTAAACACTCCACAAACATGGAGCTCTGTTGGCCAAAAGATTTCTTGAGAAACTGCCTCTGAGGGTGGGCACTTGAAATATATGTGTTTGTCAGAAGCTTTAGCTTCCTTTCTAGTGAGACCATCAAAGCTGGGTCTGTATCTATGTGACATGAAGATCTTGGTTTCTTATTTTCCAATGATCCTGAGGCAGCAGTGCTGATTTCTCTCTTTGTATGTAAACTGTGGCCACTGGGGGCTAAGTGTCACCCCATGTGGACTCTGAAGCCATTTGTTCATCCTCCAACTTTTGTGGTGTTTCTTGCTGCTGAACTGGGACATTGGTATTTGCTTCACGAAATACAATGAGTTCAACTGGAACACAGTGCTGGAGGAAGTTCTGTCACGTGTTGTGGGTCACGTTCTGCAGGAGAATGTACCAACCAGGCTTCAATACCAGATAGCTTGTCCCCTTAACCTCAGCAACCTGATTCTTAACATTACCCTGAAACCTCTCCATATACAAGATGCCTTTACATAGAAGGGTCTGCTGGCTGCACCATGTCAGTCACAAGCCATTTGGAAGTCAATAGCAGATCCACATGGTCCCACCACAGATATTTTATCACACACTACTGCTCTAGGTCCACTACTCAGCAGGCTCCAACTTATTGGCATTGCTGTTCTAGATAATTTTTATGAAACTCAGTCAATAAAGGCCCTGGCTAGTATACTCATGATCAGCAACAGACCATTTAAGAGTTCTCCAGTGCCACCTGTTAATGGCCTCCACAGGGCTTTGAAGAACTCATTTGACCCAAAGAATGCCTAATCTCACTTGATGGAGGTCAGGAACCTTACAGAGGAAGGCAAGAGACTTCATCCACAATTACTGATCTTTTTGCCATTTTGGTTTTGAATGCACACATGGGATCTTTCTTTAGATCCATCAGGTGCTGAGAATCTAAGCTATAGCCTCACATAGGACCAAGAGGCTGATTCAGACGCATCCCTTTCCAAAACAATTAAGCACAGAGCCACAGTTGATGTCCATTTATTTCCATTTGAAAGCTGTTTTCTTCAGGATTCACAAAGGGATGGCCTGAGGCAAAGACTTTCCTGACATTCAGGGCAACAGAACAATAGCAAAAGGCCCAAAGCAGGGTTTATCCACTGAGACTTTCCTGGACACACTGATATTAGAGTTTTCTGAGATGCTCGCCATTCCCTTCATCTATCTTGTACATGGCCATGTCACTCAGATTGGAGGTGGTACATATCTTGGACACAAAACAATGAGCCTATTCTTGAGAGTGACCAGAATTGAGGAAGAAATCAGGAACTTAGGAAGATTGCAGGTGTTGCCCATCCATAAGGCAAGGGGCAGTCCACTCCTAAATTGGGCAGGATGAATGCTGGGAAGATTTCTACTAGACAGGACACATTGATGCATTCTTTTTTCTAAGGTCTACAACCACGAACACAGTGGGTTACAAAGACATGCAAAAAATCGCCTTGTCAAACGACTTACTAGAAGCAGTCCACTCCAAACCAAACAAACCGCCTTTCCTACCTATTCTCATAAGAAGAGACTAAACCACAAAATCACACACACATGCGCAAACGCACCTCCTTCATTCAAGTAGGTCTGTGACTATCTGGAGTGTCCTCTGACTGGTGGGCCATACTATGTTCCCCCAAAAGGCCTGTCCTGTCTCAGATCTGGTCGCGGTGAACCACTACCTGCTTTCTCAGGAAAGGCCCCTCTTCAGAACTCTCCTGGCATTTGAAATCCTCATATCAGTAGGTACCAAGGAATACTTAGTCTATCCTTGGTTTTTCCAAACAATGGAGCCCACTGGCACTGGAACTGTGACAAGGTCTTGGTATTCTCTGTCTTCCTGGAGCCCAAGGTCAGGGAGTTTCTTCACCAAGGAAGTGAGGTAGGTTGCTTCATTCAGGAACTGAGTGACTTTACTGCCTTTGCAACCACTTTGTCCTAACAGGTGATTGCAAGGTTCCCATGAGGTGGAGGCTGCCCCTACTTCCCGAGACAGTTTCAACAGTTAGAATGGTATATCAACCATAGGAATCCGGGAACAGCTCTCCACACAGGCCTGGTTTGGTCCCTCTTCTCTACATTAAGAAAAGAGAGGCTGATTCAGACACAATGCTTCATCCTGAGTACGTTGTTTGCCATGGAAGATGACTTTTGCTCTCTCAGGTCCTTCATAGCTGCCTATGTCTTCTCCAGGGATCGTTTCTGCTTAAAACTTTGAGGATCTCAGCATCTGGAAGATCCCCTACATTCCTGTATTGTAAGACCAACTCTGTCGCTGCTCTTCTGTAAAGTTAGATTGAGGGAACAGTGTTTGGTTAGGCTTAATAACAGGTTCGATTTGGATTAAGAATCATTCTGAGCGATGAATAATGGTATTGGGAATGTGCGATATTTACAAGAATATTTAGGTGAAATATAAGTATGAAAACAGAAATCTAGGTAAAATTTGAAGCCCAGAAGGGCATTGGGCCTTTAATTGGGATACTTAGCTTTGACTTACGTTCTGCACAGATGTCTTAAATAAATCCATATACAATGTCATAGGACCTTGTACCTTGGATGATTGAATGTCACGAGAATATCCAGTCAAAAAGCTATAGTCGGTAGGATTAGGAAAAGTGTCGGTAGGTTTAGAAAGAATAGTGATTATAGGTTTTGGAGGAAATGTTTTTAGCAATTGGGTTTCGGTTAGAAAGTGAATTTAAATGTCAGCACATGTGAAGAGTCAGTCAAAATGATAAACTGGGAAAATATTTAGGAAAGCAGAAATCAATAGAGACATTAGGATATCAGGCAAAGTATAAAGTGAGTGATAGGATTACACATTTTCAACAGTCTTGAGGTTGAATATATAATCTTAGGAGGAAACAAATATATAGTCACCAATAGGATTGACATTTGAGAGCGGTAGCAACCTGGATAGGAATATTTTTAATAATCCATGCTCACTTTTCATTTAGGTTTTGGTACAATCATAACTGTGACCTTTGCATTTTGTTTCCAGAATATTACTGTGATAACATGTACATGTAGATCAGGTGACATGAGTATTTCTTCCACCATTTCTGGGAGCAATATTGTGAAGACGTATAAGTTAGTACTGGGGGTACAAATATGTGTACCCTGTGTCTATGAATATAGAGATAATGCATGAATAGACCATACTGTGAATAAATAGTATTACTGGTTCCAACTTTGAATAATGGATTGAATTGATAAATGAAAACATAGAGGAAATCTTATATTGATATATATACATTCATTAAAACCAAATATACATCTAATGGTAATATTAGGGTTATGGTTCATCATGAAGAGTGTGTGAGTTTTGCTTCAAAAATGATTAAGGAAATCGAAAAAGAAACCTCATGAAAAGATCAGTCAAGAAATATGGAGTTATACATGTGTTCTGAAGCAGGAAGTGATTGAAAATGAAACAAATGCCTATTAATTTTCGAATTTATAGATGAAATATATATTTTATGATGTGCATAAATGGAAGAAATTGCAATGTACCAGTGTTGAATAAAAATGAATTTCAAAATACACATCATGTCCCATAGAAATCTATTTGCATTGATGTTAAACTGGGTAAGTTACTGCAGAAATACAAGGATTTGTATGCACCATTCACTGAAGATAGTTCTCAGTATGAGGAAACAAATATGTTTTTCACGTGTGTGAATATTCCTGGGAATAATCTAGTGAAAAGTTGATTAAAAATCCACATACATGAATATGAATTATTTTAGGGAGTGTATAATAAGACACATATTTCATATTTTGAAAAATCTGGAGAGTATGTATACACACACACACACAAACAGACTTTAAAAAGTAGGAATATATATGCCAATTGAAATTCACCATGAAATATATATCATCCACAGATCAGAAATATTTATTTTACTGAACATGGGTTTTTGTGTAAAGTTGTTCAACCAGGAAGCTCACCCATTGGTTGAATTTTCAGTTCCAGCATCATTTAGGAAGAGTGAACTATTCTAACAATTTGTATCTGCCAAGTGAGCCATCTCACAAGAATGTACGTGTGATTCCAGGTAGGATTCTATATGTGCATATAAAATTACATGTGCTGAATAGGCTGCAGAGAAAGGGAGTCAGGTATTCACATATTTGTTAACTTTAGAAATACATGGAGAAATATTTCAACAGAAATTTGACTAGATTTATAACTCCTACCCTATATAATGCAAAAGGCAAGTCCCACTATACAACATGCATCCTCTGAACTGCTTATATTTCTATTCTGTTTGGGTTTTTATTCTCCATCATATTAGGATTAGTAGTCAGAGTCTAGTAATGTAGTGGTTAGTGTCATGGATTCAGTATTTCTAATGGAAATTTGGAAAATGAATCCAATGTGTATGTAAATATATGCTACACAAAAATCTTCCCACTCTCATCCAGAAAAATGCCTTGACATTACCTTCGCACCAAGAAAGACACAATTAGAGGAGAAGAATTAGAAAATGTGTGAATACATATATTCAATGAAAAATCCTCAGAAATTCACAACCTTGGAGGTGGTAGAGGAGTTTCCAAAAGTAAGGGACAGGATAAACACTCCACAAACATGGAGCTCTGCTGGCCTAAAGACTTCTTGAGAAATGCCTCTGAGTTTGGGCACTTGAAATATATGTTGTTTTCAGGAGCTTTAGCTTCTTTCTAGTGAGACCATCAAAGCTGGGTCTGCATCTATGTGACCTGGAGGACATGGCATCTTATTTTTCAATGAACATGAGGCAGCAGTGCTGGTTTCTCTCTTTGCAGGTAAACTGTGGCCACTGGGGGCTAAGTGTCTCCCCGTTTGGACTGTGAAGCAATTTGGTCATGATCCACTTTTCGTTGTGTTTCTTGCTGCTGCACTGGGAGTTTGGTGTTTGCTTCATGAAATACAACGAGTTTATCTGGGACACAGTGCTGGAGGGAGTTCTGTCACGTGTGGTGGGTCAGTGTCTGCAGGAGAATGCACCAACCAGGCTTCTATCCAGATAGCTTTCCCCCTTGACCATAGCAACCTGATTCTGAACATTGCCCTGAAACCTCTGCATATAACAAGATGCCTTTACATAGAAGGGTCTGCTGCCTGCACCATGTCAGTCACAAGGCATTTGGAATCCAATGCTAGATCCTCATGGCCGTACCACTGATGTTTTATCACACACCTGCCCACCACTGCTCTAGGTCCACTTCTCAGCAGACTCCAACTTACTGGCATCTGTGTTCTACACCATGTTAAAGAAACCCAGTCAATCTAGGCACTCTCTGGTATACTCATGATCAGCAACAGGACATCCAAAGGTTCTCCAGTGCCACCTGGTCATGGTAATTTTAAAAATTTCATGATATTTATGTAACCATTTTCAAGGATGAAGTTGGAGGCATTGTGGGTTTCAATTATTCAGAAACCATTAAACGGTGAGGAATCTCATTTTAATGAAAGCTCTGGAGAACTCTCACAGGCAAGGCTTCCCAAATAGTGGCCAAAACGTCACTTGAAGCCAGGCCCATTGAGGTCTAAAATGTGAGGTCCATGTGTGTTTTGACTCTCAATTGTGGCTGCCATGTCTTTCAGAATAAAATTATGTTATTCTCTGGCTGAGAGTCCCAGTGAACTGTGGAAAGTCCCCCTGGGACTAGATCACAGCTTCCAATGGCGACTCTCATGCGTTGCCTCCGAAAATCTTAACACAATTCATGGCAATTCTTCTCTGAGGTCAGTTCAAGAACTGAGTCTCTAAGGGGAATCACACCAGAATTCAACCCAGGTTGAACCAGTAATCTCTCACAATTAAAACCTAAACACTCCCACATGACCCTCATCTTCTTCCATATAGACACTCATCATAACCTCTGGCTGGAGGTTTCCATGAGGGCACAGCCCAAGACAGTGTCCAAAATAAGCTTCCTTGTCCCTCATTTGCCTAAAGTCACGTTTGCCTGGACACCCTTCCTATGAACCAGGAGTGATCAAATAGGCCTGACATTTATACTGCTCCACTTCTCCAATTTGAGGCCTACTGACTGAGGGGTTTAAATTCTTTTTGGGAATTGGACGCATGAGAAACCACAAGAACTATGGGCAAGCCACTGCAGAGCTTTGAAGAACCCATTTGACACAAAGGATCCCTATTCTTCCTTGATGGAAGTAAGTGCCCTACCATAGGAAGGCAAGAGACTTCATCCACAATGACTCTACTTTTAGCCATTTTGGTTTTGGATGCACATATGGAATCTTTCTTTAGATCCATAAGGTGCATAGAATCTAAGCCACAGCCTCACACAGGGTCAAGAGGCTGATTCAGACACATCCCTTTCCAAAGCAATTAAGCAAAGAGCCACAGGAGATGCACATTTATTTCCAATTGAAAAGTCTCTTGTTAAGGCTTCCAAAAGTTTTGGCCTGAGGAAAACACCTTCCTGACATTCAGGGCAACAGAAAAATATGTATGCATAAGGCCCAAAGCAGGGTTTCTCCACTGAGATATTCCTGGTCACACTGCTATCTGAGTTTTCTGAGATGCTCGGCCATTCCATTCAGCTATCCAGTACATGGCCATTTCACAGACCTTGGAGGTGGTACATATCTTGGACACACAACCATGAGTCTATTCTTGAGAGTGACCAGAATTGAGTAAGAAATCAGGAACTTAGGAAGATTGCAGGTGTTGCCCATCCATAAGGCAAGGGGCAGTCCACTCCTAAATTGGGCAGGATGAATGCTGGGAAGCTTTCTACTAGACAGGACACATCCATTGATGCATTCTCTTTTCTAATGTCTACAACCACTAACACAGTGGGATACACAGACATAGAAAAACTCGCATTGTCAAAGGACTTAGAAGAATCAGATAATTCCAAACCAAACAAACCTCCTTTCCTACCTATTCTGAGAACATGAGACAAAACCACAAACCCCACCCGAACTCACAAATTCAACTTCTTCCCCCAAGTAGGTCTGTGACTATCCGGAATGTCCTCTGACTTGTGGGCCATACTGTGTTCTCCCGAAATGGCCTGTCCTGCCTCAGATCTGGTCACCTTGGCCAACTCTGTGAAGTTGTCAGGAGCCAGTGTTGAGCCACTACCTGCTTTCTCAGGAAAGGCCCCTCTTCAGAGCACTCCTGGCATTTGGCCATCCTCACATCAGTAGGTACCAAGAATGACTGACGCTGTCCTTGGTAAATCCAACAAGTGAGCCCACTGGAACTGTGACTGGGACTGGCTCTGGGTGCCTGGCTACTTGGGTCACAAGTTCAGAGAGTTCCATCACCAAGGAAGTTAGGAAGGTCATTTCTTCGGGAACTGAATGAGGTCACTGCCGTGGCAACCACTTTGTCCTAACACTTGCTTCCAAGGGTCCCATGAGATGGAGGCTGCCCCTAATTCCTGAGACACTTTCAAAAGTTAGAATGGTATACCAACCATAGGTACCCAGGAACAGCTCTCCACACAGGCCCGGTTTGCTCCATCTCCTCTACGTTAAGGATAGAGAGTTGATTCAGACTCAACCCTTCATCCTGACCAGGTTGTTTTCCATGGAAGATTACTTTTGCTCTCTCCGGTCCTTCATAGCTGCCTACATCTTCTCCAGGGATAATTTCTGCATTGACCTTTGAGGTTTTCAGCAGGTTGAAGATCCCCTACATTCCTGTATTGTAAGAACAAATCTGTCCCTGCTCTTCTGAATACTTAAATTGATGGAACAATGTATGGTTAGTGTTATTAACATGTTCAATTAAAACCAAAACACTACCACATGGCCCTTATATTCTTCCATATAGACACTCATCATTACGTCTGGCTGGAGGTTTCCACAAGGGGCGAAGCCCAAGACAGTGTCCAAAATAAGTTCCCTTGCCCCTCATTTGCCTAAAGTCTGGGTTTCCTGGACACCCTTCCTGTGAACCAGGATTGATCAAATAGGCCTGCCATTAATAATGCTCTTTTTCTCCTTTTTGAGGCCTACTGAACGTGAGGTATAGATTCTTTATGTGATTTGGAGTCATGTGAAACCCAAGCACCTTTTCTCGTCTTTGAAGAACTCATTAGACCCAAAGGATCCCTATTCGTACTTGATGGAGGTGAGGAGCCTAACAGAGGAAGCAAGAGACTTCATCCACAATGTCTGATCTTTTTGCCATTTTGGTTTTGGATGCACACATAGGATCTTTCTTTAGATCCATCAGGTGCTGAGATTGTAAGCCACAGCCTCACACAGAGCCGAGAGGATGATTTAGACACATCCTTTTCTAAAGCAATTAATCTAAGAGCCACGGGTGATGCTCATTCATTTCCATTTGAAAGCAGTTTCTTCAGGCTTCACAAACTGGTGGTCTGAGGCAAAGACCTACCTGACATTCAGGTCAACAGAACAGTAGGTAAGCAAAAGGCACAAAGCAGGGTTTCTCTACTGAGACTTTACTGGTCACACTGATATCTGAGTTTTCTGAGATACTCCCCATTCATTTCAGGTATCCAGTAAATGGCCATGTCACAGAGCTCGGAGGTGGTACATATCTTGGACAAAAAAAAAATGAGCCTATTCTGGAGAATGGCCAGAATTCAGGAAGAAAACAGGAACTAAGGAAAATAGTAGGTGTTGCCCATCGATAAGGCAAGCAACAGTCCATTCATAAATTGGGCAGGATGTGTCCTGGAATGCTTTCTACTTGTCAGGACACATGCATTGATGCATTCACTTTTCTCATATCTTCAACCACCGACAAAGTGGGATACACAGACATAGAATCACTCACCATGTCAAATGACTTATTAAAAACAGTCCACTCCAAACCAAACAAACTGCCTTTCCTACATATTCTCAGAACATGAGACAAAACCATAAACTCACATCTACACCCTCAAAGGCATATCGTTTACCCACATAGGTCTGTGAGTAACCAGAGTGTCCTCAGACTGATAGGCCATACTATGTTCCCCTGAAATGGCCTGTCCTGTCTCAGATCTGGTCTCCTTTACCAACTCTCTAAAGTTTTCAGGAGCCATCGGTGAGTCACTACCTGCTTTCTCAGGAAAGGCCCCTCTTCAGAGCTTTCCTGGCATTTAGTGATCCACAAGAAAGACTGACTCTGTCCTTGGTAAATCCAAACAAGTGAACCCACTGGGAAAGGGACTGGGACTGGCTCTTGGTGCCTGGCTTCCTGGATCCCAAGTTCAGAGGGTTCCATCACCAAGGAAGTGAGGTAGGTCACTTCTTTCAGGAACTGAATGAGGTCACTGCCTTGGCAACCACTTTGTTCTAACATTTGCTTCCAATGGCTCCATGACATGGAGGCTGCCCCTACTTCCTGTGTCACATTCACAAGTTAGAATGGTATACCAACCATAGGCACCCGGGAACAGTCAGAGTCTACTAGGGTATGGCTTACTGTCAGGAATTCAGTATTTCAAATAGAAAATAGGAAAATGAATCTAATGTGTATACAAATATATGCTAGACAAAAATCTTCCCACTGTCCTCCACAACAATGCCTTGATATTTCCTTCACCACAAGTAAGACACAATTAGTGGAGAACAGTTTGAAAATCTGTGAATATATATCTGGAAAAAAAATGAATGGAGTTCACAACCTTGGAGGTGGTAGAGGAATTTCCAAATGTAAAAGAAAGGATAAACACTCCACAAACATGGAGCTCTGGTGGCCTAATAAATTTTTGAGAAACTGCCTCTGAGTTTGGGCCCTTGAAATATTTGTTGTTGTCAGGAGCTTTAGCTTCCTTTGTAGTGAGACCATCAAATCTGGGTCAGCATCTATGTGACCTGGATGACATGGTTCCTTATTTTCTATTGAACATGAGGCAGCAGTTCTGAATTCTCTCTTTGTAGGTAAACTGAGGCCACTGGGGTCTAAGTGTCTAACCGTGTGGTCTGTGAAGCCATTTGGTCATACTCGAATTTTTGTGGTGTTATTTACTGCAGTACTCTGAGTTTGGTATTGGCTTCATGAAGTACAAGGAGATAAACTGGGACACAGTCCTAGAGGGAGTACTCTCATGTGTGGTGAGTGAGGGTCTGCAGGAGAATGCACCAACCAGGCTTCTATCCCAAAAAGCTTGCACCCATGTCCATAGCAACCTGATTCTGAACATTGCCATGAAACCTCTCCATATAACAAGATCCCTTTATTTGTAAGGGTTTGCTGGCTGCACCATGTCAGTCACAATCCATTTGGAAGCCAAGGGAAGATCCATGTGGCCCCACGACAGATGTTTTATCATACACCTGCCAACCACTGCTCTAGGCCCACTACTCAGCAGGTTCCAACTTTCTGGCATCTCTGTTCTACAACATTTTCATGAAACCCAGTCAATCAGGGCACTGTCTGGTATACTCGTGATCAGCAACAGACATCCAAAGATTTTCTAGTGCCACCTGTTCATAGGAATATCAAAAATTTTATGGTGTTTATCTAGCCAATTTTCAAGGATGAAGTTGGAGGCACTGTGGGTTTCAATTCATTCAGGAACCATGAAATAGTGAGGAAGCTCATTTCAATGAAAGCTCGGGACAACTCTCACAGGCAAGGCTTCCCAAGGAGTGGCCAAAAGGTCACATGAAGCCAGGCCCATTGAGGTTTACAATTGAGGTCCATGTGTGTTTTGACTCTCAACTATGACTGCTAAGTCTTTCTGAATAAAGTCATGTGATATCCTGGCTGAGAATCCCAGTGCTCTTTGGAAAGCCAACCTGGGCCTAGATCTCAGTCTCCAAGGGCAACTCTCATGTGTGGCCTCCTAAATTCCAAACACAATTCATGCCAATACATCGCTGAGATCTGTTCCAGAACTCAGTCTCTAAAGGGAATCACACAAGAGTTAAAGCCCAGGTTGACCCTGGAATCTTTTCCAACCGTAACACAAATGACCACAATTAAACCAAAACACTCCAACATGGCCCTCATCTTCTTCCATATAGACAGTCATAATAAACTCTGGTTGGAGGTTTCCATGAGGGGCGCAGCCCAAGACAGTGTTCAAAATAAGCTCACTTGCCACTCATTTGCCTAAAGTCAGGGTGACATGGAAACCCTTCCTGTGAACGAGGGGTGATCAAATAGGCCTGCCATTAATAGTGCTCTACTTCTCCAATTTGAGGCCTACTCTCTGTGGGGTATAGATTCTTTATGAGAATTGGGGTCATGAGAAAACCCAAGCACCTATGGGCTACCCTCTGAAGGGATTTGAAGAACCCATTTGAGTGAACCAAGGAGTTGGATCAAAAGACTTTAGATATAGGGTTTTGGTTAGAGAGTGAATGTAAATTTCAGCATATGTGAAGAGTCAGCCACAGTGATGAACTGGGGAAAATGTGTAGGAAAGCAGATATCAATAGAGATATTAGGAAATCAGGCAAAGTACAAAGAGAGTGATAGGATAAGACATTTTTAACAGGGTTGAGTTTGAATATACAATCTTAGGAAGAAACAAATATGTAGTCACCAATAGGAATGATATTCGAGATCATTAGTGAATCAGGACATGGATGTTGTCAGTAATACATGCTCACTTTCAATATAAGCTTTGGTACAATCATAAGTGTGACACTTGCATTTTTTGTCAGGAATATTACTGTGATGAAATGCATATGTATATCAGGTGACTAGAATATTTCTTCCACCATTTTTGAAAGCAATATTTTAAAGGCTTATAAATTAGTATTGGGGATACAAATAGGTATACCCTGGGTCTATGAATATAGAGATGATTCTTTAATAGACCATACTGTGAATAAATAATATAACTGGTTCAAAATTTAAATAATGGATTGAATTGATATCTGAAAATATACAAGAAATCTTACATTGATATACATACATTCATTCCGAACAGTTATACATCTAATGATAATATTAGTGTTACGGTTTATTATGAAGAGTGTGTGAGTTTTGTTTCAAAAGTGATTATGGAAATCGAAAATAATGTGTTTGGAAAGAATCTCATGAAAGGAACAGTCAAGAAACATGGAGGAATACATGTCTTCTCAAGTAGGAAGTGATTGAAATTGAACCAAATGCCTATAAATTTGTAAAATTGTGGATGAAATGATATATCCTATATTGCCCATAAACTGCAGAAATAGTAATGTACCAGTGTTGAATAAAAATGAACTTCAAAATACACATCATGTCCCATAGGTGTCTACTTGCATTGATGTTAAACTGGGTGAGTCACTGTAGAAATATTAGGATTTCTTAGCACCATTCCCTGAAGTTAGTTTTCAGTACTAGGAAACAAATATGTATTTCAGTGGATGTATATTTCTAAGAATAATCTTGTGAAAAATTGATTATATATCCCCATACAGGAACATGAATGAATTTAGGCAGTGTATAGTAAGACACTTATATTTCATATTTTGAAAATCTGGAGACTATATATATATATAGACACAAACACACACACATTATAATGTAGCAATATATATGCCAATTGAAATTCATCATGAAAAATAACTCATCTGCATATCAAAAAATATTCATTATACTGAACATGGATTATGTATAATGTTGTTCATCTAGGAAGGTCACCCATGGGTTGAATTTTTAGTTCCAACAGCCTTTAGGAGAAGTGATCTCTTCTCACAATTTGTATCTGCCAAGTCAGCCACCTCACAAGAATGTACGTGTGAAACCAGGTAGGATTCTATTTTTGCATATAAAAATACATGTGCTTAATAGGCTAAAGAGAAAGAGAGACAGAAATTCACATATTTCTTAACTTTAAAAACACATGGAGAATTATTTCAACAAATAATTGACTAGATTTATAACTCCTACCTTATATCATGCAAAAGGCAAGTACAACTACACACCATGCCTCTTTTGAACTGCTTGTATTTCTATTCTGTTTTGGTTATTTTTCTCATCATATTAGTATTAGTAGTCAGAGTCTATAAGGGTATGGGCTAGTGACAAGGATTCAGTATTTCGAATGAAAAATTGAAAAATGAATCCAATGTGTATGCAAATATGTGCTACAAAAAAATCTTCCTTCTCTCATATAGAAGAATGACTTGACATTACCATTGCCCCAAGTAAGTCACAATTAGAGGAGAAGAGTTAGAAAATCTGTAAATATATATCTGCAACGAAAATGCTCAGGAGTGCACAACCTTGGAGGTGGTAGAGGAGTTTCCAAAAGTAAGTGACATGGGAAATACTCCACAGACATGAAGATCTGCTGGCCTAAACACTTCTTGAGAAACTGCCTTTGAGGTTGGGCACTTGAAATATATGTTGTTTTCAGGAGCTTTCGCTTCCTTTATAGTGAGACCATCTAAGCTGGGTCTGCATCTATGTGACCTGGAGGACATGGCATCTTATTTTCCAATGAACATGAGGCAGCAATGCTGAATTCTCTCGTTGTAGGTAAACTATTGCCACTGGGGGCTAAGTGTCTCCCCGTGTGGACTGTGAAACCATTTGGTCATCTTCCACTTTTCGTGGTGTTTCTTGCTGCTGCACTGGTAGTTTGGTATTGGCATCACGAAATACAAGGAGTTCAACTGGGACACAGTGCTGGAGGGAGTTCTGTCACGTGTGGTACGTGTACCCTGGTCTACAGTAGAATGCACCAACCAGGCTTCTATCCCACATAGCTTGCCCCCTTGATCATAGCAACCTGATTCTAAACATTACTCTGAAACTTCTCCATATAACAAGATGCCTTTATATACAATGGTCTGATGGCTGCACCATGTCTGTCTCAAGACAATTGAAAGTCAATGGCAGATCCACATGGCCCCACCACAGATGTTTTATCACACACCTTCCCACCACTGCTCTAGGCCCACTACTCTGCAGTCTCCAACTTTCTGGCATCTCTGTTCTAAACATTTTCATGAAGCCCAGTCAATCAAGGCACTGTCTGGTATACTCATGATCAGCAAAAGTACATCAAAAGGTTCTCCAGTGCCATCTGGTCATGAAAATTTCTAAACATTCATGGTATTGATCTAGACAAATTTCAAGGATGAAGGTGGAGGCACTGTGGGTTTCAATTCATTCAGGGACCATTAAATGTTGAGGAAGCTCATTTCAATGAAAGATCTGGAGAACACTCACAGGCAAGGCTTCCCAAAGAGTGGCCAAAAGGTCACATGAAGCCAGGCCCATTGAGGTCTACAATGTGAGGTCCATGTGTGTTTTGACTCTCAACTATGGGTGCCAAGTCTTTCAGAATAAAATCATGTGATATCCTAGCTGAGATTCTCAGTACTCTTGGGAAAGCCACCCTGGGCCTAGATCTCAGTTTCAAAGGGCGACTCTCATGTGTGGCCTCCTGAAATCGCAACACAATTCATGGCAATACTTATCTGAGGTCAGTTCCAGAACTCATTCTCTAAGGGGAATCACACCAGTGTTCAAGCCCAGTTGGACCCAGTCATCTCTTCCATCTGCCACACAAATGACCACAATTAAAACCAAAACACTCCCACATTGTCCTCATCTTCTTCCACATAGACACTCCTCATAACCTCTGGCTGGAGTTTTTCATGAGGGGCACAGCCCAAGACAGTGGCACAAATAAGCTTTCTTGCCCCTCATTTGCCTAAAGTCAGGGTGGCCTGGACACCCTTCCTGTGAACCAGGAGTGATTAAATAGGCCTGCCATTAATACTGCTCCACTTCTCCACTTTGAGGCCTTCTTACTGTGGGGTTTAGTTTCTTCTTTTTTAAAAAAAAAAATTGAAATTTAATTGGAAAGTTAAAAAAAATTGTATTGCAGAATATTAAATTTCTTATGCAAAAGCCTTTATCTTGTTTGTGAGGGAAACCTTGATGCCTTGCCAATCTGGTTATATGGAGACACTGAAAATTTTCTGTTACATACTACATGGATGAATGGCTACAGCACATCGTTTTTTCAAACTGAAAGGCAGATAACAGCAAGTAAGATAACAAATAAAAGCCAATTTTATTAAAAAATAAAGTTGTAAAATGTCTCAAATATTGGAAATTAAATTCCTTTTTTTTTCTTTTTTTTGGTTGTTCAAAAGCTCATGCTATATCATCTTTCATACATTTGACTCATTTGGGTTATGAACTCCCATTTTTACCCCAATACAAATCGTAGAATCACATCAGTTACACACTCACGTTTTTACATAATGGCATATTAGTGATTGTTGTATTCTTCTACCTTTCCTATCCCCTACTATCCCCCTCCCCTCCCCAACCATCTACCCTCTATACCTCATCTGCTATTGTTCAATTCTCTCCCTTGTTTCCCCCCCTTTCCCCTCACAACCTCTTATATGGAATTTTGTGTAACATTAAGTGTCTCCTACCATTTCCATATGCTTTCCATTCTCTCTCCCTTTCTCTCCCCCCACTCATCTCCATTTAGTGTTAATATTTTCCTCATGCTCTTCTTCCCTGTTCTGTTCTTATTTGCTCTCTTTATATCAAAGAAAACATTTGGCATTTGTTTTTTAAGGATTGGCTAGCTTTGCTTAGCATTATATGTTCTAATGCCATCCATTTCCCTTCAAATTCAATGATTTTTGTCATTTTTTAATGCTGCATAATACTCCATTGTGTATAGATGCCCCTTTTTTATCCATTCGCCTATGGAAGGTCATCTAGTTTGGTTCCACAGTTTAGCTATTATGAATTGTGCCGCTATGATCAGTGATGTGGCAGTATCCCTATAGTGCGCTCTTTTAAGATCCTCAGGGAATAGTCCGAGAAGTGAGATAGCTGGGTCAAATGGTGGATCCTTTCCCTGCTTTCCCAGGTATCTCCATACTGCTTTCCAAATTGGCCTCAACATTTTCCAGTCCCACCAGCAGTGTACAAGTGTACCCTTTTCCCCACATCCTCGCCAACACTTATTGTTGTTTGATTTCATAATGGCTGCCAATCTTACTGGAGTGAGATGGTATCTTAGGGTGGTTTTGACTTGAATTTCCCTAACTGTTAGAGATGGTGGGCATTTTTTCATGTTCTTGTTGATGGATTGTATGTCCTCCTCTGTGAAGTTTCTGTTCAGGTCCTTGGCCCATTTGTGGATTGGTTTATTTGTTATCTTATTGTTTAATTTTTGAGTTCTTTGTATATTCTAGATATTAGGGCTCTATCTGAAGTGTGAGGGGTAAAAATTTGTTCCCAAGATGTAGGCTCTCTATTTACCTCTCTTATTGTTTCTCTTGTTTCGAAAAAAACTTTTTAGTTTAAATAAGTCCCATTTGTTGGTTCTTGTTATTAACTCTTGTGCTATGGCTGTCCTATTAAGGAATTTGGAGCCCAACCCCACAGTATGTACATCGTAGCCAAATTTTTCTTCTATTAGATGCATTGTCTCTGATTTTATATCTTGCTCCTTGATCCATTTAGAGTTAACTTTTGTGCATGGCGAGAGAAAGGGATTCATTTTCATTTTGTTGCATATGGATTTCCAATTTTCCCTGGACCACTTGTTGAAGATGCTATCCTTCCTCCATTGCATGCTTTTAGGCCCTTTTTCAAATATAAGAAAGTTGTACTTTTGTGGATTGGTTTCTGTGTCCTCTATTCTGTACCATTGGTCCAGCTGACTTTTGTGATACCAGTACCACGCTGTTTTTGTTACTATTGCTTTGTAGTACAGTTTGAACTCTGTTATCACTATACATCCTGATTCACACTTCCTGCTTAGAATTGCTATTGCTATTCTGTGTCTATTGTTTTTCCATATGAAATTCATGATTGCTTTATATATTTCTACAAGAAATGCCATTGGGATTTTGATTGGCATTGCATTAAACCTGTAGAGAACTTTGGGTAATATCGCAATTTTGATGATGTTAGTTCTGCCTATACATGAACAGGGTACATTTTTCCATCTTCTAACATCTTCTTCTATCTCTTTCTTTAGAGTTATATAACTTTCATTGTATAAATCTTTCACCTCTTTTTTTAGGTTGATTCCCAAGTATCTTATTTTCTATGAGGATATTGTGAATGGAGTGGTTTTCCTCATTTCAATTTCAGAAGTTTTGTTGCTGATATACAGGAATGCCTTTGATTTTTTCTTGTTGATTTTATATACTGGCACTTTGCTGAATTCATTTATTAACTCTAGCAGTTTATTTGCATACCCTTTAGGGTTTGTTAAGTATATTATCATGTCATCCTCAAATAGCGAATATTTAAGTTCTTCTTTTTCTATTTTTATGCCTTTAATTTCTTTTGTCTGTCTAATTGCTCTGGCTAGTATTTCAAGAACTAAACTGAATAGAAGTGGTGATAGAGGGCATCTCTGTCTTGTTCCAGATTTTAGAGGGAATGCCTTCAGTTTTTCTCCATTTAGGATGATGCTAGCCTGAGGTTTAGCATATATAGCTTTTACCATGTTGAGGTAAGTTCTTGTTATCCCTAATTTTTATAGTGTTTTGAATATAAAGGAATGCTGTACTTTGTCAAACGCTTTATCTACATCTATCGAGATGATCATATGGTTTTTGTCTTTAAGTCTATTGATGTGGTGGATTACATTTATTGATTTCCATAAATTGATCCAGGCTTGCATCCCAGGGATGAATCCTACTTGATCATGAAGCACAATTATTTTGATATGCTTTTGTATTCAATTCACCATGATTTTATTGAGAATTTTTGCATCCAAGTTTATTAGAGGTATTGGTCTGTAGTTTTCTTTCTTTGAAGTGTCTTTGTCTGGTTTTGGAATCAGGGTGATGTTGGCCTCATAGAATGAATTTGGAGGAACTCCTTCTTTTTCTATTTTTTGAAATTGCTTGAAAAGTATTGGTATTAATTCTTCTTTGAGGGTTTTGTAGAACTCCACTGTATACCTATCCGGTCCAGGGCTCTTTTTGGTTGGTTGTCTTTTGATGGTTTCTTATTTTTCTTCCTTTGTTATTGGTCTATTTAAATTGTGGGTGTCTTCCTGACTCAATCTGGGCAGATCATATGACTTAAGAAATTTATCGATATCTTCTTTATCTTCTATTTTATTGGAATATAGGGTTTCAAAATACTTTCTAATTATCTTCTGTGTTTCTGTAGTGTGTGTTGTGATATTTCCATCTTTATTCCATATGTTAGTAATTTGAGTTCTCTCTCTTCTTCTCTTCGTTAGCATGGCTAAGGGCCTGTCGAACATATTTATTTTTTCAAAGAACCAACTCTTATTTATTTCAATTTTTACAATGTAGATTTTTTGTTTCAATTTCATTGATTTCTCCTCTAATTTCAATTATTTCTTGTCTTCTACTACATTTGATGTTCTTTTGCTCTTCCTTTTCTAGGTTTTTGAGGTGTAGTGTGAGTTCATTTATTTGTTGTTGTTTTTTTCTTTTTTTGAGGAAAGAATTACAAGAAATGAATTTCCCTCTTAAAACGGCTTTCATTGTGTCCCATACAAACCGGTATGTTGTGTCTCTATTGTCATTTGTCTCTAAGAATTTTTTTATCTCCTCCTTATGTCTTCTGTAACCCACTGATCATTCAGTAACATATTGTGCATTTTCCATGTGATGTAGAATTTTTCCTTCCTTTTTTTTTTTTCATTGATTTAAAGTTTCAATCCATTATGATCAGATATGGTGCATGGTATTATCTCCATAACTTTATATTTACTAAGAGTTTCCCTATTGCATAATATATGGTCTATATTGGAGTAGGATCAATGTGCTGCTGAGAAGAACGTGTATCCACTTGATGATGGTTGATATATTTTATATATGTTGGTTACGTCTAGGTTATTGACTGTGCTATTGAGTTCTATAGTATCTTTATTCAGCTTTTGTCTGGAGGAAGGCAAGAGACTTCATCCACTATGACTGCCCTTTTTGCCATTTTAGTTTTGGATGCACACATGGGATCTTTCTTTAGATCCATCAGGTGCTGAGAATCTAAGCCACAGGCTCACACAGGGCCAAGATGCAGATTCAGAAACATCCCTTTCCAAAGCAATTAAGCAAAGAGCCACAGGTGATGCACATTTATTTCCATTTGAAAACTCTTTTCTTCAGTCTTCACAAAGGGGTTGCCGGAGGCAAAGACCTTCCTGACATTCAGGGCAACAGACAGGGAAGCAAAAGGCCCAAAGCAGGGTTTCTCCACTGAGACTTTCTTGGTCACACTGATATCTGAGTTTTCTGAGATACTCGCCATTCCCTTCAGCTATCCAGTACATTGCCATGTCACAGTGCTTGGGGTGGTACATATCTTGGACACAAAACCATGAGCGTATTCTAGAGAGTGGCCAGAATTCAGGAAGAAAACTGGAACTTAGGAAGATGGCGAGTGTTGCCCATTTATAAGGCCAGCTGCAGTTCATTCATAAATTGCACAGGATGAATGCTGGGAAGCTTTCTAGTAGACTGGACAAATCCCTTGATGCATTTTCTTTTCTAATGTCTACAACCACGGACACAATGGGATATATAGACTCAGAAACACTCGCCTTGTCAAATGACTTACTAGAAACAGTCCACTCCAAAACTAACAAACCACCTTTCCTACCTATTCTGAGAACAGGAGACAAAACAACAAACCCACAACCACACCCACAAAGACACCTCCTTCCCCCAGTAGGTCTCTGACTATCCAGAGTGTCCTCTGACTGGTGGGCCATGATATATTCCCCCATATTGGGGTGTCCTGTCTCTGATATGGTCTCCGTGGCCAACTCTGTGATGCTGTCAGAAGCCAGCGATGAGCCACTACCTGCTTTCTCAGGAAAGGCCCCTCTTCAGATCTTCCTGGCATTTGGCCAACCTCACATCAGTATGTACCAAGAAAGACTGACTCTGTCCTTGGTAAATCCAAACAAGTTTGACCACTGGGACTTGCACTGGGACTGGCTTTGGGTGCCTGGCTTCCTGGATCCCATGTTCAGAGAGTTTCATCACCAAGGAAGTAAGTTGAGTTCATTTCCTTCAGGAACTGAATGAGGTCACTACCCTGGCAACCACATTTTCCTAACAGTTCCTTCCGAGGGTCCCATCAGATGGAGGCTGCACCTACTTGCTCTGACATTTTCACAAGTTAGAATGGTATATCAACCGTAGGCACCCGGGATCAACTCTCCACACAGGCCTGGTTTGGTCCATCTTCACTACATTAAGAAAAGAGAGGCTGATTCAGACACATCCTTTCATCATGACCAGGATGTTTTCCATGTAAGATGACTTTTGCTCTCTCAGGTCCCTCATAGCTGCCTACATCTTCTCCAGGGATTATTTCTGCATGGACTTTTGATGTTGTCAGCTGGTGGAAGATCCCCTACCTTCCTGTATTGTAAGACCAACTCTGTTCCTGCTCTTCTGTAAATGAGATTGAGGGAACAGTGTATGGTTAGGGTTAATAGCATGTTCGATTTGGGTTAGGAATAATTATGCTGGATGAATAATGGTATTGGGAACCTGTGATATTTATAAGAATATAGACGTGAAATATATGTATGAGAACAGAGATCTAGGAAAGATTTGAAGCCCAGATAGGAATTGAAACCACGATTGGTATACTTAGCTTGAATTATGTTCTGCACCGAGGTCTCAGATAAATTGATATACAATGGCATAGGACCGTGTACCTCGGATGTTTGAATGTAGAAGAGAACATGCAGTCAAAAAGGGATAGTCTGTAGGATTAGGAAGATAGTCAGTAGGTTTAGGAAGAATAGTGAGTATAGGAGTTGGACCAAAAGTTCTTTAGCAATAGGGTTTCAGATAGAGAGTGAATGTAAATGTCAGCACATTTGAAGTTACAGTCACAATGATGAACTGGGGACAATATGTAGAAAAGCAGATATCAATAGGGACATTAAGAAATCAGGCATAGTATAAAGTGAGTGATAGGATTAGATATTTTCAAAAGGCTTGAGGTTGAATATATAATCTTAGGAAAAAAACAAATATGTAGTAACAAAGAGGATTGACATTTGAGAGCATTACTCAACCTGGACAGATGTTTTTAATAATCCATGCTCACTTTCCATTTAGGCTTTGGTACAATCATAAGTGTGACCTTTGCATTTTGTGTCCAGAATACTACTGTGATAAATGTATATGTAGATCAGGTGACATGAGTCTTTCTTCCACCATTATGGGGAGCAATATCCTGAAAACTTATAAATTAGTACTGGGGATACGAAAAGGTGTACCCTGTGTTGATGATTATTCAGATGATGCATGAATAGACCATATTGTGAATAAAGTATATAACTGGTTCCAACTTTAAATAATGGATTGAATTTGCATCTGAAAAAAATATATGAAATCTTATATTGATATACATAAATTCATTCCAACCTGTTATATATCTAATGGTAATATTAGGGTTACAGTTTATCATGAAGAGTGAGTTTTGCTTGAACAATGATAATGGAATCGAAAATAATGTGTTTAGAATGAAGTCAAGTGAAAAGAACAGTAGAGAAATATGGAGGAATACATGTGTTCTGAAATAGTAAGTAATTGAAAGTGAACCAAATGCCTATAAATTTGTGAAGTTGTGAATGAAAAAAATATATCCTATGTTGTACATAAACTGAAGAAATTTTAATGTACCAGTGTTTAATAAAAATGAACTTCAAAATACACATCATGTCCCATAGAAATCTATTTGCATTGATGTTAAACTGGGTCAGTTACAGTAGAAATATTAGGATTTGTAAGCACCATTCACTGAACTTAGTTTTCAGTAGTAGGAAACCAATATGTATTTCAGGTGGTTGAGTATTTCTTAGAATAATCTTGTGTAAAGTTGATTATACACCCAAATACATGAATACGAATGAATTTAGGGAGTGTATAATAAGATACATATATTTCATATTTTGGAAATTCTGGAGAATATATATATATATATATATATATATATATATATATATATATATATATATATACACACACACAAATACACACACAAACACACACACAAATTAATATGTAGAAATATATATGCCAATTGAAATTCATCATAAAATATAATTCATCCACATATCCAAAAATATTCATTTTACTTAACATGGATTTATGTATAATGTTTTTTACTAGGAAGCTCACCCATAGGTTGAATTTTCAGTTCAATCAGTATTTAGGGGGAGTCATCTCTTTTCACAATTTTTATATTCCAATGTCAGTGAGCTCACAAGAGTGTACGTGGGATACCAGGTAGGATAGTATATGTGCATAAAAAATACATGTGCTGAATAGGATACAGAGAAAGGGAGACAGGAATTTACATATGTGATAACTTTAAAAACTCATGAAGAAATATTATAATAAAAAGTTGACTAGATTTAAAACACATACTCTTGATAAAGCAGAAGGCAAATACAAGTATACACCATGCTTCCTATGAAAGAACTGTATTTCTATTCAGTTAGGTTTCTTTTTCTCCATCATATTAGGATTAGTAGTCAGATTCTAGTAGGGTATGGGTTGGTGTCAGGGATTCAGTATTTCAAATGGAAAATAGAAAAATTAATCTAATGTGTATGCAAACATGTACTACAGGAACAATTTCCCACTCTCTTCCAGAACAATGGCTTGACATAACCATCACTCCAAGTAAGACACAATTAGAGGAGAGGAGTTAGAAAATCTGTGAATACATATGAGAAATGTAAAATGCTCAGAAGTTCACAACACTGGAAGTAGAAGAACAGTTTCCAAAAGTAAGGGAGAGGATAAACACTTCACAAACATGGAGCTCTGCTGGCCTAAAGACTTCTTGAGAAACTTCCTCTGTGGTTGGGCACATGAAATATTTGTAATTGTCAGGAAATTTAGTTTCGTTTGTAGTGACACCATGAAATCTGGTCTGCATCTATGTGAGCTGGAGGACATGGTTCCTTATTTTCTAATGAAAATGAGGCAGCAGTTCTGAATTCTCTCTTTGTAGGTAAACTGTGGCCACTGGGAGCTAAGTGTCTTCCCGTGTGGTCTGTGAAGCCATTTGGTCATGCTCCAATTTTCAGGGTGTTTCTTACTCCTGAACTGGGAGTTTCGTATTAGATTCATGAAATACAAGGAGTTCAACTGCGACACAATGATAGAGGGAGTTCTGTCACGTGTGGTTTGTCATGGTCGACAAGAGAATGTACGAACCAGGCTTTAATCCCACATAGCTTTCCCACTTGACTATAGCAACCTGATTCTGAACATTGCCCTGAAACCTCTCCATATAAAAAGATGCCTTTACATATAAGGGTCGGCTGCCTGCACCATGTCAGTCGCAAGTCTTTTGGAAGCCAATGGAAGATCCAGGTGATCCTACCAAAAATATTTATTTACACACCTACAGTCCACTGCTCTATGCCCACTACTCAGCAGGCTCCAACTTACTGGCATCTCTGTTCTACAACATTTTCACGAAACCCAGTCAATCAAGGCACAGTTTGGAACCATCATGATCAGCAACAGGACATTCAAAGTTTATCCAGTGCCACCTGGTCATGGAAATTTCAAAAATTTCATGGTATTTATCTAGCCATTTTTCAAGGATGAAGTTGGAGGCACTGTGGGTTTCAATTAATTCAGGAACCATTAAATGGTGAGGAAGCTCATTTCAATGAAAGCTCTGGAGATCACTCACGGGGAAGGCTTCCCAAAGAGTGGCCAAAAGGTCACATGAATCCAGGCCCATTGAGGTATACAAAGTGAGATCCATGTGTGTTTGTATTCTCAACTAAGGGTCCCAAGTCTTTAAGAATTAAATCATGTGATATCCTGGCTCAGAATCCCCGAGCACTGTGGAAAGCCATCCTGGGCCTAGATCTCAGATTACAAGGGTGATTCTCATGCGTGACCTCCTAAAATCCCAACACTATTTTTTGCAATACTTCTCTGAGGTCAGTTCCAGAACTCAGTCTCTAAGGGTAATCACACCAGAGTTCATGCTCCGGTGGACACAGTCATCTCTTCCAACTACCACACAATTGACCACAATTAAAACCAAAACACTCCCATATGGACCTCATCTCCTTCCATATAGACACTCATCATAACCTCTGGCTGGAGGTTTCCATGAGGGGCGCAGACCAAGACAGTATCCACAATAATCTACCTTGCCCCTCATTTGCCTAAAGTCAGGGTGGCCTGGACACGCTTCCTGTTAACCAGGAGTGATCAAATAGGCCTGGTGTTAATACTGTTCTGCTTGTCCAATTTGAGGCCTACTGACTGTCAGATATTGATTCTTTATGTGAATTGGAGTCATGAGAAAACCCAAGCACCTATGGGCTAGCCTCTGCAGGTTTTGAAGAACTCGTTTGACCCAAAGGATTCCTATTCTCACTTGATGGAGGTCAGGAACCTTACAGAGGAAGGCTAGAGACTTCATGCCAATGACTGCTCTTTTGGCCATTTTGGTTTTGAATGCACGCATGGGAAATTTCTTTAGATCCCTCAGGTGCTGAGAATCTAAGCCACTGCCTCATACAGAGCCAAGGGGCTGATTCAGACACATCCCTTTTCAAAGCAGTTAAGGAAAGAGCCACATGTATGCCCAATAATTTCCATTTGAAAACTGTTTTCTTCAGGCTTCACAAAAGGGTGGCCTGAGTCAAAGACCTTCCTGAAATTCAGGAAAACAGAACAATAGGTAAGCAAATGGTCCAAAGCAGGGTTGCTCCACTGAGAATTTCCTGGTCACACTGATACTTGAGTTTTCTGAGATGCTTGCCATTTCTTTCAGCTATCCAGTACATGGCCAGTCACAGAGCTTGAAGGTGGTACATATCGTGAACAAAAAACCATGGTCCTATTCTGTAGAGTGGCCAGAATTCAGAAAGAAAACAGGAACTTAGGAATATAGCAGGTATTGCGCATCAATAGGGCAAGCTACATTCCATTCATAAATGGGGCAATTTGAATGCTGAGAAGCTTTCTACTAGACAGGACACATCCATTGATGCATTCTCTTTTCTAATGCATACAACCACTGACACAGTGAAATACTGAGACATAGAAACACTCGCCATGTCAAAAGACTTACTAGAAACACTAAACTTCAATCCAAACAAACCGACTTTAATACCTATTCTAGGAAAATGAGACAAAACCACAAACCCACAACAACACCCACAAAGGCACCTCCTTCCCCCAAGTAGGTCTGTGACTATCCAGAGTGTCCTCTGACTTGTGGGCCAAAATATGTTCCCCCAAATTGGCCTGTCCTGTCTCAGATCTGGTCTCCTTGGCCAACTCTGTGAAGTTCTCAGTAGCCAGCGGTGAGCCACTACCTGCTTTCTCAGGAAAAGCCCCGCTTCAGAGATTTCCTCTCATTTGGCCTTCCTCACATCTGTAGGTACCAACAAAGACTGACTCTGTCCTTGCTGAATCCAAACAAGTGAGACCACTGGGACTGGAACAGGGACTGGCTCTGGGTGCCTGGCTTCCTGGATCCCAAATTCAGAGAGTTCCATCACCAAGGAAGTTAAGTGAGGTCCCTTCCTTCAGAAATTGAATGAGGTCACTGTCTTGGCAACCACTTTGTCCTAACTGTTGCTTTCAAGGGTCCCATGATACGGAGGCTGCCCCTACTTTCTG
The DNA here is from genome assembly GCF_048772815.1 of Callospermophilus lateralis. Lineage (NCBI taxonomy): Eukaryota > Metazoa > Chordata > Mammalia > Rodentia > Sciuridae > Callospermophilus > Callospermophilus lateralis. The sequence continues at coordinate 535,117 of NW_027515635.1, forward strand.
TGACACTTTCACAAGTTAGAATGGTATATCAACAATAGGCACCCAGGAATAGATCTCCACACAGGCCTAGTTTGGTCCAACTTCTCTACGTTAAGAAGAGAAGCTGATTCATACACAACCTTTTATCCTGACCAGGTTGTTTGCCATGGAAGATGACTTTTGGTCTCTCAGGTCCTTCATAGCTGCCTACCTCTTCTCCAGGGATCATTTCTGCATGTACCTTTGAGGTTCTCAGGAGGTGGAAGATTCCCTACATTTCAGTATTGTAAGATCAACTCTTTCCCTGCTCTTCTGTAAAGTTAGATTGAGGGAACAGTGTATGGTTATGGTTAATAACATGTTCGGTTTGGGTTAGAAATCATTCTGCTGGATGAATAATGGTATTGGGAACTTTCTATGTGTATAAGAATATATAGGTGAAATATATGTATGAAAACAGAAATCTAAGTATGATTTGAAGTCCAGAAGGGCATTGGGCTCTTGATTGGGATATGCAGCTTTGAATTACGTTCTGCAGAGGTGTCTCAATTAAATCGATATACAATGCCATAGGACCTTGTACCTTGGATGAATTAATGTAGAAGGAACATCTAGTCGAAAAGGGATAGTCCGTAGTGAAAGGTTAATAAAATAGGTACTTGTCACTTCCTGTTTTTCTGTATGCTTAACAAAACACTGTTGAAATCTTGAGAAATGTTTGCTAATCTTGTTTCCAGAATGTTCTGTTCCCAACTGCCAAACTGCAGAATGTACTCCCTCACTCAGTGTCATGCAAACCGCCCACATGCCCTCACCCATTAGTAAACTTCCCTCTCTTCCCTCTCCAAGGAAAGTATATAAGCTGTGCTTAAGGTGTTCTCAGGGCTCTCTGCTCTATTTAAGTGAGTTCTGAGCCACAGCATGCTGAACCCCAAATAAACCCATTGCTGTTGCATGAGACAGACTCTTGGTGGTCTCTTCCTTCGACACTCGCCCGACCTTTACATATTGAGGTTCCACAGAGTTCTGGCAGTGGCAGACGAGAGACCCCAATGGGCTCCTCTCGGAGAAAGTAAGGCACCTCTTTCTGGTTTCAGGTTTCATGTTAGGGCTTGGCAAAATCTCTGGCGATGAAGAGCCTGAGCTCCCTCCGAAGGTGGCTGAGAGACGTGTCATGGAGACACAGGGCACCTCCCTGGGGGACGCCGCAGAAAACTCGGGAAATTAAGGAACAATAGTCTCCTCAACTCAGTGATATTTTGTTTCAGATTCGGTATTGTCATCCCATCGGGTTTTGCCGGCTACTCATTCCTGGTTTCAGTGTTTGACGTCCATTGCCTGTGTTTATGGTCTTGTCTTATCTGTGTCATGTGTCCTTGCTTTTGCTGTTTGTGTACCTTTCATTATGGGACAGAGCAGTTCAATGCCTCTGTCCCTGACCCTTGATCACTGGAACAAAGTCCGCTTAAGAGCTCAGAATCTTTCTTGTTTTAGTAAAATGCTGGACCTGGCAGAATCTCTGTGCCTCAGAATGGCCCACCTTTGAATTCGGATGGCCCCTAGAAGGATCTTTCTACTTCGCACTAATTTAAAAATTCAGAGATATTATCTCAGCCGGGGACACATAGCCATCTGGATCAACAGCCATATATCTTAACTTGGCAGAACATCTGCAAATCTCCTCCTCCATGGGTGAAGCCTTTCCTTGCCCCTGCCTCTGCTCCTACTCCTTCCCCCATGATCTCTCAAACCCTCTCAACCTCCTCCTCCTCCACCCCCTGTTCTCCCCGAGTCACAGATTTGACTCTACTGGACTCTTCTTCCCTTACTAATCCCCTGCCCTTGTCCCCTAACCCACAACACCCTCAAATGGATTTCCCTGCTGCTGACTCAGCCTCTTTACCATTGGAGGAAGCTAAGCCGGTAATAGGGTCTGATAATGGACCGGTGTTCATGGCCCAGGTAAGTCAGGGGTTAGCCAGGAACCAGGGAATTAATTGGAAGTTATATTGTGCTTATATATACCCGAGTTCAGGACAGGCAGATAGAATAAATTGAACCATTAAAGAGACCTTAAGAAAATTAAACTTAGAGAACAGCATAAAAGATTGGACTATGCTCCTGCCTTATGCAATGTTTCATGCAAGAAATACTCCCTCTGTTTCTTTGAGTAACCTTAGCCCCTGTGAAATTCTCTATTGTTGCCCTCCTGCAGTAAGGGACCTAAGCCCGACTCAAAGACCTAACCATTCCATCCACACCCCCTTGCTTGACAGACTTAAAGCTCTAAAAAGAACTCAGTGATACCTGTGTAAACAGCTGGCCACTGCCTACCAAACTGGGGACAAAGGGACTCCACATCGATATCAAGTAAGAGACTTCATCTACGTAAGACGACATCAGGTATCATGCTTGAAACCCCGCTGGAAAGGACCATAGCCGGTGCTACTTATAACACCTCCAGTGGTAAAGGTAGATGGAATCAATTTCTGGATCCATGCCTCTCATCTCAAGCCTGCGCCCTGTCCAGACTCTGGCTGGAAACTGGAAAAGACTGGTAAAACCTTCAAATTGCGTATTCGCCATGTGGATAAGTCTGTGGACTCTCTCCTTGGCCACAAGTAGTCCTAAGCCACATCAGCCCATTCAGCAGTGATGGCTGATCACAATTCCTACTGGAAAAGAAGTATAATCTATCTCGCATACAGCCCCCTGAGGGACCTGGTGGCCATCATTCCTCCCAGACATTTGTCAGCTGGCTATAGGTCTTACCTATTGGGATATCCCTGATGAAGAGGATACCACTAAAATTCCATTAAATTACTTCTGTAGCATAGATAATGGAAACAAACATTATGGATGAAGGGACATGCAAGCCAGATGCAGGTTGGCTAGCCTAGATTACTATGTTTGCCGGGCAGACTCTCAAAGCCACAGTCACGGCTGTGTGGGGGGAAAGCCGACTTCTTCTGTAAGTCATGGGGATTTGAGCAAACAGGGGCTGCCTGATGGAACCCAAACTCCTCATCAAATTCAGTACACATCATTGGCCATATTACCAATTAGATAAGAAGAACCGATGGCCCCCAGAGGGGTCTCTAGATCCTCAAATTCTGCGTGACCTTTTCCCTCCTTCACTCACATCCTGAACTATGCTTCTCCAATAGATCCTCACCCTCAGCCTTCTGCTCCAGACATTCTGCTGTCACTCCCACCTCAGCAACCTGATTTCTCCCCTCCAATTACTAGATCAAAAACCCAAACCTCTGCCGGTTCTCAGACCATTGCCTCCTTGCTGAGGCAGCAGTTACTGAAGTACCCCTCCACCCACTCACTCCTCTCTTGTCCTGTCAGTGCCCGCACCGGGTCCCGCCAGGTCTTCTTACCAGCTAAACCAAAGCTCAAACCAGCTGAGGAGAGCCCTCAGTCCCCTATCTAAGATGTAATAAAAATGGCCTTTAAAGTTGGTTTGTCATCACTGAAAACAGTTTACTAATAATTAAACGTCCCTCATATGCGTTTTGAGATACTCACTCCCATCATCCTCTCTGCTCTACCTGTTCTACTGCTCAAGTTTTTGTTGCTAGGAAAATCTCAAACCCGTTTCCCATTATTCTTTTACATCTCTCCTTCCTCATTCTCAGATCCACGGAGCTGATCACAGCCCACCTTCCCCGTCTTCCCCCTCTGCACTAGGCCCACAGAAAAGTCTTAACTGACCTTCTCCAGAAGTCTTCACCATGGCTGACTTTAGGACTTTCAGCAAAAGAGTCCCTATAAAAGAGTTCAATGTAGATAAACTTCCTCTTTTCGTCTTGCCCTGTTCTACTTGGCCAGTGGCTAAAAAAATCAGCACTTCTCAGGTAGACACCCTTTTTCTAGTTTTTCACAAAATATGTGAACAAGGCCTCTGTCCTTGAGCTGGGGATTCACAGAGATGGCTACATTTCTAAGATAAAGAAGTTACCAACTGGTCTCCATGGTAACAGCTGGCAGGGGTAAAATAAGAAAGGGAAGAAAAAGCTCTCCCCCTCCCAGGTGTCCTTTAAAAGTTAACTTGCCCAGAACAGGGGAAAAACAGGAACAAATACTGCGTTTTTGAACTTCTGCAGACTGTGAGCTTCTGAGCACCTTCCCTTACATGTTGGGTACAAAATTCTGAAACTACCTAAACTTGAGTTTCAGGGGATTAATTGATTACAACAGAAGCAATGCCCTCTGAATCCGGTTGCAACCAAATAGGACTGTTTCCCTGTCTTTAGTGCTATCTTAGGTGCCTTGCCTTGTCCTCCTTACAACAGAATAATTCTATATACTTAAACCTTGTTTATGTTTTCATGAAATGGTCAACAGATGTGATTAATCGTGTAATGGTGCAGATGTTTCCCAGAGTGCTCTATTATGAAGCAGGTTCATTTGAAGATCAAATAGGGGGACATACAACCAGGTTCCACTGGGAGCATATATCCCTCACTTTAGCCATCATATTAGGAATAGGATTTGCTGCACGGGTGGGCCCAGGAACCACTGCCCTTGTCCATGTGACACAATAAATTACCCAATTAGAAGCAGCAATAGACCAAAACTAAGATATTAGAAACCACCATCAGAGCTTTGCATGAAACTTTAACCTCTCTCTCTGAAGTTGTTTTACAGAACAGTTGAGGTTTGGACCTCCTCTTCATTAAAGAAGGGGGCCTTTGTGCTGCATTGAGGGAAGAATGTTGTTTTTATGCCAAACATACTGGAGTTGTAATAAAATCTATGAGTAAATTAAAAAGACACATTAAAGAGCATCAACAAGAGAGAGAGAGACCCAAAAAGGGTTGTTTGAGTCTTGGTTCACACAGTGCCCCTGGTTAACTACGTTTTTATCAACCCTGGCCGGTCCAATAATAATCCTCATATTATTGCTAACTATAAAACCCTGTTTTCTCAACCGTGTAATTTCATTTCTCCAGGCTCAAATTGGACGAGTTAAACTTATGGTAATACCCCACTAGGAGACATAGAATGTGAAACCCCCCAATGATAATTTTTATGATTAAAAGTAGCCAGAAAAAGAAGTGAGGAATGAAAGGTTAATAAAATAAGTACTTGTCACTTCCTGTATTTCCCTATGCTTAACAAAAAACTGTTGAAATCTTGAGAAATGCTTGCAAAACTTGTTCCCAAAATGTGCTGTCCCCAACTGCCAAACTACAGAATGTACTCCCTCACCCAGTTGCATGCAAACTGCCCACTCGTCGTGACCCATCAATAAACTTCCCTCCCTGCCTTCTCCAGGGAAAGTATACAAACTCTACTTAAGCTATTCTCAGGGCTATCTGCTCTATTAAAGTGAGCTCTGAGCCCCAGCATGCTGGAAACCCAATAAACCTTTTGCTGTATCATGAGTACTCTGTTGGTCGTCTCCTTCTCCGAAGCTTCCCCGACATTTACTTGGATGATTGAATGTAGAAGAGAACATCCAGTGAAAAAGGTATAGTTGGTAGGATTAGGAAGATAGTCAGTAGGTTTAGGAAGAAGAGTGAGTATAGAATTTAGAACAAAAGTTCTTTAACAATACGGTTTCAGTTAGAGAGTGAATGTAAATGTGAGCACAGTTGAAGAGTCAGTCACAATGATGAACTGGGGAAAATATGTAGGAAAGCAGATATCAATAGAGACATTATGAAATCAGGGAAATTACAAAGTGAGTGACAGGACTAGATATTTTGAAAAGGATTGAGTTTGAATATATAATCTTAGGAAAAAACAAATATGTAGACACCAATAGGATTGATATTTGAGAGCATTAGGCAAATTTCAGGTGCATGAATATTTCTGAGAATAATCTTGTGAATAGTTGATTATAAATCCAGATACATGAACATGAATGAATTTAGGGAGTGTATATGAGACACATATATTTCATTTTTTGAAATATCTGGAGAGTGTGTATATATATATATATATATATATATATATATATATATATATATACACAAACACAAAACACACACAGACAAAAAAGTAGCAATATATATGTCAATCAAAATTCATCATATAATATATATTATCCACAGATCTAAAAATATTCATTTTACTGAACATGGATTTATGTATAATGTTTTTCAACTAGAAAGCTCACCCATATGTTGAATATTCAGTTTCAATGGGGTTTAGTAGGAGTGATCTTTTCTCTCAATTTGTATCTGCCAAGTCAGCCACCTCACAAGAATGTACGTGTGGTACCAGGTAGCCAACCTGATTCTGAACATTGCCCATAAACCTATCCATATAACAAGATGCCTTTACATATAAGGGTCTGCTTGCTGTACCCTGTCAGTCACAAGGCATTTGGAAGCCAATGGCAGATAAACATGGCCCCACCACACATGTTTTATCACACACCTTCACACCACTGCTCTAGGCCCACTAATGAGCAGGCTCCAACTTACTGGCATCACTGTTCTACACAATTTTCATGAAACAAAGTCAGTCAAGGCACTGTCTGGTACACTGATGGTCAGCAAAAGGATATCCAAAAGTTCTCCAGTGCCACCTGGTCATGGGAATTTCAAAAATTTTATGGTATTTATCAAGCCATTTGTCGAGGATGAAGTTGGAGGCTCTTTGGGTTTCAATTTATTTAGGAACCATTAAATGTTGAGGAAGCTCATTTCAATGAAAGCTCTAGAGAACACTCACAGGCAAGACTTCCCAAAGTGTGGCTAAAAAGGTCACATGAAGCCAGGCCCATTGAGGTCTACAATGTGAGGTCCATGTGTGTTTTGACTCTCAACTGTGGCTGCAAAGTCTTTCAGAATAAAATCATGTGATATCCTGGCTGAGATTCCCAGTGCTCTGGGAAAAGCCACCCTGCACCTAGATCTCAGGTTCCAAGGGCGACTCTCATGCATGGCCTAGTAAAAACCAAACACAATTCATGAAAATACTTCTCTGAGGTCAGTTCCAGAATTCATTCTCTAAGAGGAATCACAACAGAGTTCAAGCCCAGGTGGACCCAGTCTTTTCTTCTAAGTGCCACACAAATTACCACAATTCCAAACAAAATGCTCCCACATAACCCTTTTCTTCTTCCATATAGACACTCATCATAACCTCTGGATGGAGGTTTCCATGAGGGGCGCAGGACAGGACAGTGTCCAAAATAACCTCCCTTGCCCCTCATTTGCCTAAAGTCAGTGTGGCCTGGAAATCCTGACTGTGAAACAGGAGTGATCAAATCGGCCTGCCGTTAATACAGCTTGGCTTCTCCAATTTGAGGCCTACTGACTGTAGGGTTTAGATTCTTCATGTAAATTGGGGTCATGAGAAAACCCAAGCACCTATGGGATAGCCTCTGCAGGGCTTTGAAGAACTCTTTTGAAACAAAGGATCCCTATTCTCACTTGATGGATGTCAGGAACCTTAGAGAGGAAGGCGAGAGTCTTCATAAACAATGACTGCTCTTTTGGCCATTTTGGTTTTTAATGCACCCATGGGATCTTTCTTTAGATCCATCAGGTGCTGAGAATCTAAGCTACAGCCTAACACAGGGCCAAGAGGCTGATTCAGACACATCCCTTTCCAAAGCAATTAAGCAAAGAGCCACAGGTGTTGCCCATTCATTTCCATTTGAAAACTGTTTTCTTCAGGCTTCACAAAGGGGTGGCCTGAGGCAAAGAACTTCCTGACATTCAGGGCAACAGAACAATAGGTAAGCAAAAGGCCCAAAGCAGGGTTTCTCCACTGAGATTTAATGGTCACACTAATATCTGATTTTTCAGAGATGCTCGCCATTCCTTTGAGCTATCCAGTACATGGTCATGGCACACAGCTTGGAAGTGGTACATACCTTAGACATAAAACCATGAGCCTATTCTGGAGAGGGGCAGAAGTCCAGAAGAAAACTGAAACTTAGGAAGATTGCAGGTGTTACCCATCGAAAAGGCAATCTGAAATCCATTCATAAATTGGACAGGATGAATGCTGGGAAGCATTCTACTAGACAGGACACATCCATTGATGCATTTTCTTTTCTAATATCTGCAACCACGGACACAGTGTGATAGACAGACATAGAAACACTCGCCTTGTCAAATGACTTACTAGAAACAGTTCATTCCACACCAAAAAAAGCGCCTTGCCTACCTATTCTCTGAACATGAGACAAAACCAGAAACCCACCCCCACACCCACAAAGGCACCTCCTTCCCCCAAGAAGTTCTGTGACTATCCGGACTGTCCTCTGACTGGTGAGCCATACTATATTCCCACGGAATGGCCTGATCTGTCTCAGATCTGGTCTCCTTGGCCAACTCTGTGCAGGTGTCAGGACCCAGAGGTGAGAAACTACCTGCTTTCTCAGGAATGACCCCTCTTTAGAGCTTTCCTGGCATTTGGCCATCCTCACATTAGTAGGTACCAAGAAAGACTGACACTGTCCTTGGTAAATCCAAACAAGTGAGACCACTGGGACTGGGACTGGGACTGGCTCTGGGTGCCTGGCTTCATGAATCCCAAGTTCAGAGATTTCCATCACCAAGGAAGTGAGGTGAGGTCACTTCCTTTAGGAACTGAATGAGGTCACTGCCTTGGCAACCACTTTGTCCTACCAGTGGCTTCCAAGTGTCACATGAGAAGGAGGCTGCCCCTACTTCCTGTGACACTTTCACAATTTAGAATGGTATACAACCATAGGCACCCAGAAACAGCTACCCACACAGGCCTGGTTTGGTCCATCTTCTCTAAATTAAGATGTGAGAGGCTGATTCAGACAGAACCCTTCATCCTGAACAGGTTGTTTGCCATTGAACATGACTTTTGTTCTCTCAGGTTCTTCATAGCTGCCTACATCTTCTTCAGTCAACATTTCTGCATGGAACTTTGAGGTTCTCAGCAGGTGGAAGATCCCCTACTTTCCTGTATTGTAAGACCAACTCTGTCCCTCCTCTCTGTAAATTTAGAATGAGGGAACAGTGTATGGTTAGGGTCAATAACATATTTGACTTGTGTTAGGAATCATTCTGCTGGATGAATAATGGTATTGGGAACCTGCAAAATTTATAAGAATATATATTTGAAATATAAGTATGAAAACATAAATCTAGTTACGATTTGAAGCCAGAAAGGGCATTGGGCCCTTCTTTGGGATATTTAGCTTTGAATTACATTCTGCATTTTAGTCTCAGATAAATCTATACACAATGGAATAAAACCTTGCACCTCAGATGCCTGAATGTCGAAGAGAACATCCAGTCAAAAATGGATAGTCGGTAGGATTTGGAAGATAGTAGGTTTAGGAAGAAGAGTGAGTCTTCGAGTTGGACCAATAGTTTTTTAGCAATAGGGTTTCGTTTAGAGAGTGAATGTAAATGTCAGCACATGTGAAGAGTCAGTCACAATGATGAACTGGGGAAAATATGTAGGAAAGCAGGTCTCAATAGAGACATTAGGAAATCAGACAAATTATAAAATGCGTGATAGGATTAGACATTTTCAACAGGGTTGAGGTTGAATATATAATCATAGGAAGAAACAAATATATAGTCCCCAACAATATTGACACTTGGGAGAATTAGGCATCCTGGACAAGGATGTTTTTAGTAATATATACTCACTTTCAATTTAGGGTTTGGTACAATCATAAGTGTGACCTTTGCATTTTTGTCCAGAATATTACTGTGATAAAATGTATATGTAGATCAGGTGACATGAGTATTTCTTCCACCATTATGGGAAGCAATATTTTTAAAACCCATAAATTAGTATTGGGTATACAAATAGGTGTACCCTGTGTCAATGAATATAGAGATGATGCATGAATAGATCGTACTGTGAATAAATAATATAACTGGATCCAACTTTAGAAATTGGAGTTAGAATAAATTGATATCTGAAAATATACAGGAAATCTTATATTGATATTGGTATACATACATTCATTACAACCAATTATAAGTCTAATGGTAATATTAGGGTTACGGTTTATCATGAAGAGGGTGTGTGAGTTTTCCTTCAAAAGTGATTATGGAAATCGAAAATAATGTGTTTGTTAAGAAGTCTCATGAAACGACCAGTCGAAAAACCTGGAGGACTACATGTGTTTGGAAGCAGGAAGTGATTGAAAGTGAAACAAATGTCTTTAATTTTGAAATTTTGGGTGAAAAATTTATCCATGGATGTGCATAAACTGAAGAAATAGTACTGTACCAGTTTTAAATAAAAATGAACGTCAAAATACACATCATGTCCCATAGGAATCTACTTGCATTGATGTTAAACTTGGTAAGTTACGGTAGAAATATTAGGATTTGTATGCACCTTTCACTGAAGTTTGTTTTCAGTACTAGGAAACAAATAAGTATTTCAGGTGGATGAATATTTCTGAGAATAATCTTGTGCAAAGTTGATTACAAATCCACATACATGAATATGAATGTATTTAGGGAGTGAATAATAAGACACATATTTCATATTGTGAAAAATCTGGAGAGTATATATATACAAAACACACACAGACATTATAAAGTGGCAATATATATGCCAATCGAAATTCATGGTGAAATATATATCATTCGTAGATCCCGAAATATTAATTTTAATGAACATGGATTTATGAATGATGTTGTTCAACTAGGAAGGTCACCCATAGGTTGAATTTTAAGATCCAACAGCATTTAGCAGGAGTGATCTCTTCTCATAATTTGTATCTGCCAAGTCAGCCACCTCACAAGAATGTATATGTGATACCAGGTAGGATTCTATATGTGCATATAAAAATACATGTGCTGAATAGGCTACAGAGAAAGGGATACAGGAATTCACATATTCATTAACTTTAAAAACACATGGAGAACTATTTCAATTAAAAATTAACTAGATTTATAACACCTAACCTACATAATGCAAACGGCAAGTCCAACTATACACCATGCCTCTTCTGAACTGCTTGTATTTCTATTCTGTTTGAGTTATTTTTCTCCATCATATTAGGAATAGTAGTCAGAGTCTAGTAGGGTATAGTTTCGTGTCAGGGATTCAGTATTTTGAATGGAAAATTGGAAAATGAATCCAATGTGTATGCAAATATGTGCTACACAAAAATCTTCCCACTTTCATCCACAACAATGCCTTGACATTACCTTTGCCACAAGTAAGACACAATTAGAGGAGAAGAGTTAGAAAATATGTGAATACATATCTGGAATGGAATACGCTCAGGATTTCCCAACCTTGGAGGTGATAGAGCAGTTTCCATAAGTAAGGGACATGGTAAACACTCCACAAACATGGAGCTCTGCTGGCCTAAATACTTCTTGAGAAACTGCCTCTGAGTTTGGGCACTTGAAATATATGTTGTTGTCAGGAGCTTTAGCTTCCTTTATAGTGAGCCCATCAAAGCTGGGTCTGCATCTATGTGACCTGGAGGACATGGTTTCTTATTATCCAATGAACCTGAGGCAGCAGTGCTGAATTCTCTCTTTGTAGGTAAACTGTGGCCACTGGGGGCTAAGTGTCACCCCGTGTGGACTGTGAAGCCATTTGGTCCTCTTCCACTTTCTGTTGTGGTTCTTGCTGCTACACTGGGACTTTGGTATTTGCTTCACGAAATACAACAATTTCAACTGGGACACAGTGCTGGAGAGAGTTCTGTCACTGTGGTGGGTCACGGTCTGCAGGAGAATGCACCAACCAGGCTTCTTTCCCACATAGCTTGCACCATTGACCATGTCAACCTGATTCTGAAAATTGCCCTGAAACCTCTCTATATATCAAAATGCCTTTACAAATAAGGGTCTGCTGGCTGCACCATGTCCTTCACAAGGCATTTGGTAGCCAATGGTCAAACCACATGGACCTACCACAGATGTTTTATCACACACCTGCACACCTGCCCACCACTGCTCTAGGCCCACTACTCAGTAGGCTCCAACTTACTGGCATCTTTTTTCTACATTATTTTTATGAAACCCAGTCAATCAAGGCACCCTCTAGTATACTCATGATCAGCAACAGGACACCCAAAGATTCTCCAGTTCCACCTGGTCATGGGATTTTCAAAAATTTCATGGTATTTATCTAGCCATTTTTCAAGGATGAAGTTGGAGGCACTGTGGGTTTCAAGAACCACTAAATGTTGAGGAAGCTCATTTCAATGAAACTCTGGAGAACTCTCATAGGCAAGGCTTCCCAAAGAGTGGCCAAAAGGTCAAATATAGCCAGGCCCATTGAGGTATACGTTGTGAGTTCCATGTGTGTTTTGACTCTCAACTATGGCTACCAAGTCTTTAAGAATAAAATCATGGGATATCTTGGCTGATATTCCCAGTGCTCTGTGGAAAGCCACCCTGGGCCTTGATCTCAGTTTATAAGAGCGACTCTCATGCGTGGCCTCCTAAAATTTCAACACAATTCATGCAATACTTCTCTGAGGTCAGTTCCAGAACTCAGTCTCTAAGGGGATTCACACCAGACTTCAATCCCAGGTGGACCCTGTCATCTCTTCCAACCGTCACACAAATGACCACAATTAATACCAAAACAATCCCACATTGCCCTCCTCTTCTTCCATAAAGGCACTCATCATAACATCTGGCTGGAGGTTTCCATGAGGGGCACAGCCCAAGACAGTGTCCAAAATAAGCTCCCTTGGCCCTCATTTGCCTAAAGTCAGGGTGGCTTGGACACCCTTCTTGTGCACCAGGAGTGATCTGTAAGCGTAAAAGAAATTGAAATTAAAGTGTAAAAGTTAAAGTGTAAAAGACCGGGTGTTGTAAAGTTTTTAAGCAGCAAGGCTTGAGTTAAAATGTAAAGGACCAGGTATTGTTAAGTTCCTATGCTACACGCAAAACCTGAAATTCCTGTAGCTTGTAGGACAATTCCCGGACTACCCAGTAAATATTCCCCCTGACCGCCTGGTTTTTTAATAACCTAGGACCCTGTGAGGCCTGGCACATAGGCATTGCAGGGCCTAAACCAATCATTTTGAATGTGTACCCCGCTTTAGAACTGACCTATCACTCCCGCCTTACATGTTCCCACCAATAAATGAACTAATCATGTTTAGGAATTGTTGTTTGATTTTCCCGTGGTGTATGATGATTTCTTAAAGGAGACTGTAATATATGTAAAGTCCCGCCCTGCCCAAAAAGTGTACTTAAGCACTGCTCAACCCCTGCTCGGGGCTCTGGGATGCTCTCCCATCTTGAGTGAGCACGTAGCCCCAGCATGCTGGATTGGATCCTCAATAAACGGCTTTTACTGTTGCATGAGCCGCAGTTTCTTGATGGTCTCTTCCTCCAACATTCGCCGGAACCTTACATTTGGTGCATTGGCCGGGAATCACGCAGCGCAGGACAAGGAGACCTCAACGAACCTTTCTGGGGGTAAGTAAGGCGCCTCTTTCTTTCAAAAATGATTATGGAAATCGAAAATAATGTGTTTGGAAAGAATCTCATGAAAAGAACAGTCAAGAAACATGGAGGAATACATATGTTCTGAAGCAAGAAGTAATTAAAAGTGACCCAAATGCCTGCAGATTTGTGAACTTGTGGATGAAAAGTTATATCCTATGATATCCATCAACTGAAGAAATAGTAATGTACCACTGTTGAATAAAAATGAACTTCAAAATACACATCATGTCCCATAGGATTATACTTGCATTAATGTTAAACTGGGTCAGTTACCATGCAAATATTAGGATTTGTAAGCACAATTCACCGAAGTTTGTTTTCAGTACTGGAAAATAAATATGTATTTTATGTGGATGAATTTTTCTGAGAATAATCTTGTGCAAATTTGATTACAAATCCACATACATGAATATGAATGTATTTAGGGAGTGAATAATAAGACACATATATTTAATATTGTGAAAAATCTGGAGAGTATATATATATATATATATATATATATATATATATATATATATATATTTATAAAGATAAAAACACAGACATTAAAATGTAGCAATATATATGCCAATCAAAATTCATCATGAAATATATATCATCCTCATATCCAAAAATATTCTTTTTACTGAGCATGGATTTATGTATAATGTTGTTCATCTAGAAAATTCACCAATTTGTTGAATTTTCAGTTTCATCAGTATTTAGGGGGAGTGATCTCTTTTCACAATTTGCATCATCCAAAAACAGTGAGCTCACAAGAATGTATGTGTGATACCAGGTAGGATTCTAAATATGCATAATAAAATACATGAGATGAATAGGCTACAGAGAAAAGGAGACAGAAATTTACATATGTGTTAACTTTAAAAACTCATGGAGAAGTACTACAATGAAAAGTTGACTAGATTTATAACACATACACTTGATAAAGCAGAAGGCAAGTCCTAGTATACACCATGCCACCTATGAATGGCCTGTATTTCTATTCTGTTAGGTTTCTTTTTCTCCATCATATTAGGATTAGTAGTCAGAGTCTAGTAGGGTATGGGTTAGTGTCAGGGATTCAGTATTTCAAATGGAAAATAGGAAAATGAATCTAATGTGTATGCGAATATTTGTTAGACAAAAATCTTCCTACTGTCATCCAAAAAAAATGCCTTGATAGTTCCTTCACCACAAGTAATACACAATTAGTGGAGAAGAGTTTGAAAATCTGTGAATATATATCTGGAAAAGAAAATGCTCAGGAGTTCACAACCTTGGAGGTGGTAGAGGAATTTCCAAAAGTAAGGTAAAGGGTAAACACTTCACAAACATGGAGCTCTGGTGGCCTAATTAATTTCTGAGAAACTGCCTCTGAGTTTGGGCCCTTGAAATGTTTGTTGTTGTCAGGAGCTTTCGCTTCCTTTGTAGTGAGACCATCAAAGCTGCGTCAGCATCTATGTGACCTGGATGACATGGTTCCTTATTTGCAATAGAACATGAGGCAGCAGTTCTGAATTCTCTCTTTGTAGGTAAACTGAGGCCACTGGGGTCTAAGTGTCTAACCATGTGGTCTGTGAAGCCATTTGGTCATACTTCACTTTTTGTGGTGTTTCTTACTGCTGCACTGGGAGTTTGGTATTGGCTTCACAAAATAAAAAAAGAAAAACTGGGACACAGTGCTATAGAGAGTACTCTCACGTGTAGTGGGTGAGGGTCTGCAGGAGAATGCACCAACCAGGCTTCTATCCCCAAAAGCTTGCACCCATGTCCATATCAACCTGATTCTGAATATTGCCCTGAAACCTCTCCATATAATAAGGTCCGTTAACTTGTATGGTTCTGCTGGCTGCACCATGTCAGTCACAAGGCATTTGGAAGCCAATGGCAGATCCACATGGCCCCACGACAGATGTTTTATCATACACCTGCCCACCACTGCTCTAGGCCAACTAGTCAGCAGGCCTCAACATTCTGGCATCTCTGTTCTCACCGTTTTCATGAAACCCAGTCAATCAATGCAATGTCTGGTACACTCGTCATCAGCAATAGACATCCAAAGGTTCTCCAGTGCCACCTGTTCATAAGAATTTAAAAAATTTCATGGTATTTATCTAGCCAATTTTCAAAGATAAATTTGGAGGCACTGTGGCATTCAATTCATTCGGGAACCATGAAATGGTGAGGAAGCTCATTTCAATTAAAGCTCGGGAGAACTCTCAGAGGCAAGGCTTCCCAAAGAGTGGCCAAAAGGTCACATTAAGCCAGGCCCATTGAGGTCTACAATTGAGGGCCATGTTTTTTTTGACTCTCAACTATGGCTTCCAAGTCTTTCTGAATAAAGTCATGTGATATCCTGGCTGAGATTCCCAGTGCTCTTTGAAAGCTATCCTGGGCCTAGATCTCAGTCTCCAAGGGCAACTCTCATGCGTGGCCTCCTAAAATCCCAACACAATTCATGCCAATACTTCTCTGAGATCTGTTCCAGAACTCAGTCTCTAAGGGGAATCACTCCAGAGTTCAAGCACAGGTGGACCCAGTCATCTCTTCCAACCACCACACAAATGACCACAATTAAACCAAAACACTCCCACATGGCCCTCATCTTCTTCAATTTAGAGACTCATCATAACCTCTGGCTGGAGGTTTCCATGAAGGGTGCAGCTTAAGACAGTGTCCAATATAAGCTCACATGCCTCTCATTTGCCTAAAGTCAGGGTGGCATGGAAACTCTTCCTGTGAAGCAGGAGTGATCAAATAGGCCTGCCAATAATACAGTTCTACTTCTCCAATTTGAGGCCTATTCTCTGTGGGGTATAGATTCTTTATGTGAATTGGGGTCATGAGAAAACTCAAGCAACTATGGGCTACCCTCTGCAGGGCTTTGAAGAATCCATTTGAGTGAGTCGAGGAGTTGGACCAAATGTTCTTTAGATATAGAGTTTTGATTAGAGAGTGAGTGTAAATGTCAGCATATGTGAACAGTCAGTCACAGTGATAAACTGGGGAAAATGTGTAGGAAAGCAGATATCAATAGATACATTAGGAAATAAGGCAAAGTACAAAGTGGGTGATAGGATAAGACATTTTTAACAGGGTTCAGTTTCAATATATAATCTTAGGAAGAAACAAATATGTAGTCACCAATAGGAATGATATTTGAGATCATTAGTTAATCAGGGCATGGATGTTGTTAGTAATACATGCTCACTTTCAATATAGGCTTTGATACAATCATAAGTGTGACCCTTGCATTTTGTTTCAGGAATATTACCGTGATGAAATGTATATGTATATCAGGTGACTACAGTATTTCTTCCACCATTTCTGAAAGCAATATTTTAAAGACTTAAAAATTAGTATTGGGGATACAAACAGGTATACCATCGGTCTACGAATATAGAGATGATGCCTTAATAGACCATACTGTGAATAAATAATATAACTGGTTCAAACGTTAAATAATGGATGGAATTGATATCTGAAAATATATAGGAAATCTTATATTGATATACATACATTCATTCCAACCAGTTATACATCTAATGGTAATATTAGCGTTATGGTTTATCATGAAGAGTGTGTGAGTTTGGCTTCAAAAGTGATTATGGAAATCAATAATACTGTGTTTGGAAAGAATCTCATGAAAAGAACAGTCAAGAAACATGGAGGAATACATGTGTTCTGAAGTAGGAAGTGATTGAAAGTGAACCAAATGCCTATAAATTTGTGAAATTGTGGATGAAAGGATATATCCTATAATGTCCATAAACTGCAGAAATAGTAATGTACCAGTGTCTGAATAAAAATGAACTTCAAAATACACATCATGGTCCCATAGGTGTCTACTTACATTGATGTGAAACTGGTTCAGTCACTGTAGAAATATTACGAATTGTATACACCATTCACTTAATTTACTTTTCAGTACTAGGAAAAAATATGTATTTAAGGTGGATGAATATTTCTAAGAATAATTTTGTGAAAAGTTGATTATAAATCTACATACACACACATGAGTTTACTTAGGGAGTGTATAATAAGACACATATATTTCATATTTTGAAAATCTTAAGAGTAGATATCTATATCTATATAGATAGATAGATAAATAGATAGATACACACATACACAGACATTAAAATGTAGCAATATATATGCCATTCGAAATTCATCATGAAATATATATCATCCACGTATCCAAAAATATTCATTTTACTGAACATTTATTTATACATAATATTGTTCATCTAGGAAATTCACCCATAGGTGGAAATTCCAGTTCCATCTGTATTTAGAGGGAGCGATCTCTTCTCACAATTTGTATCTTCCAAAATAAGCGATCTCACAAGAATGTACATGTGATACCAGGTAGAATTCTAAAAATGCATTAAAAAATACATTTGATGAATAGGCTACAGAGAAAGGGAGACAGAAATTTACATATGTGTTAACTTTAAAAACTCATGGAGAAGTATTACAATGAAAAGTTGACTAGATTTATAACACATACCATTGATAAAGCAGAAGGCAAGTCCAAGTATACACCATGCCTCCTATGAAAGGCCTGTATTTCTATTCTGTTAGGTTTCTTTTTCTCCATCATATTAGGTTTAGTAGTCAGAGTCTAGTAGGGTATGGGTTAGTGTCAGGGATTCAGTATTTCAAATGGAAAATAGGAAAATGAATCTAATATGTATGCAAATATGTGCTACACAAAAATCTTCCCACTCTCAGCCAGAACAATGCTTTGACATTACCTTCGCCCCAAATAAGACACAATTAGTGGAGAAGAGTTAGAAAATCTGTGAATACATATGTGGAAAGGAAAATGCTCAGAACTTCACAAACTTGTAGGAGGTAGAACAGTTTACAAAAAGGGAGAGGGTAAACACTTCACAAACATGGAGCTCTGCTGGCCTAATGACATTTTGAGAAACTGCCTCTGAGGTTGGGCAGTTGAAATATGTTTTTGTCAGGAGGTTTGCTTCCTTTGTAGTGAGACCATCAATGCTGGGTCTCCATCTATGTGACCTGGATGACATGGTTCCTTATTTTCTAGTGGACATGAGGCAGCAGTGCTGAATTCTCTATTTGTAGGGAAACTTTGGCCACTGGGGTCTAAGTATCTAACCGTGTTGTCTGTAAAGCCATTTGTTCATGCTCCACTTTCGTGGTGTTTCTTACTGCTGCACTGTGAGTTTTGTATTGGCTTCACGAAATACAAGGAGCTCCACTGGGACACAGTGCTGGAGGATGTACTCTCATATGTGGTGGGTGAGGGTCTGCAGTAAAATGCACCAATGAGGCTTAAATCCCACATAGCTTTTCAACTCGACAATAGCCCCCTTATTCTGATCATTGGCAGGAATCCTCTCCATATAACAAGATGCCTTTACATAGAAGGGTCTGCTGGATGTACCATGTCAGTGACAAGTCATTTCTAAGCCAATGCCAGATCCACGTGGACCCACAACTGATGTTTTTTCACACACCTACACTCCACTGCTTTATGCCCACTAGTCTGCAGGCTCCAACTTACTGGCATCTATGTTCTACAGCATTTTCATGAAACACAGTCAATTAAGGCACTGTCTGGTACAATCATGATTAGCAACAGGACATCCAAATGTTCTCCAGTGCCACCTGGTCATGGTAATTTCAAAAAATTCATGGTATATATCTAGATATTTTTCAATAATGAAGTTGGAGGCACTGTGGGATTCAATTTATACAGGAACCAATAAATGGTTAGGAATCTCATTTCAATGAAAGCTCTGGTGAACTCTCACAGGCAAGGCTTCCCAAAGAGTGGGCAAAAGGTCTCATGAAGCCAGGCCCATTGAGGTCTACAATGTGAGTTGCATGTGTGTTTTGACTCTCAACTATGGCTGGAATCTTTCAGAATAAAATCTTGTGATATCCTGGCTTAGATTCCCAGTGCTCTGTGTAAAGTCACCCTGGGCCAAGATATCAGATTCCAATGGTGAATCTCATGTGTGGCCTCCTGAAATCCCAACACAATTCATGGCAATACTTCTCTGAGGTCAGTTACACAACTCAGTCTCTAAGGGGAATCACAACAGAGTTCAAGCCCAGGTGGACCCAGGCATCTCTTCCAATTGCTACACAAATGATGACAATTAAAACCAAAACACTCTCACACGGCCCTCTTCATCTTTTGTATAGACACTAATCATAACCTCTAGCTGGAGGTTTCCATGAGGGGCACAGCCCAAGACAGTGTCAAAAATAAACTCCCTTGCCCCTCATTTGCCTAAAGTCAGGGTGGCCTGGACAACGTTAGTGTGAAACAGAAGTGATCAAATAGGCCTGCCGTTAATACTACTCCACTTCTCAAATTTGAGGCATACTGACTGTGGGGTATAGATTTTTAGTGTGAATTGGAGTTATAAGAAAACCCAAGCACCTATTGTCTCCCCTCTGCAGCCCTTTGAAGAACTTATTTGACACAAATGATCCCTATTCTCACTTGATGGAGGTCAGGAATCTTACAGAGGAAGGCGAGAGGCATCATCCACAATCACTGATCTTTTTTCCATTTAGGTTTTGGATGCCCACATGGGATCTTTCTTTAGATTCATCAGGTGCTGAAAATCTAAACCACAGGCTCACACAGGGCCAAGAGGCTGATTCAGACACATCCATTTCCAAAGCTATGAAGCAAAGAGCCACAGGTGATGCCCATTCATTTCCATTTGAAAACTGTTTTCTTCAGGCTTCACAAAGGGGTGGCCTGAGGCAAAGACCTTTCTGACATTCAGAGCAACAGAACAATAGGTAATCAAAAGGCCCCAAGCAGGGTTTCTCCACGGAGACTTTCCTGGTTACTCTGATATATGAGTTTTCTGAGATGCTCGCCATTCCCTTCAGCTATCCAGTACATGGCCATGTCACAGAGCTTGGAGGTGGTACATATCTTGTACAAAAATACATGATACTAATCTTGAGAGTGGCCAGAATTCATGAAAAAATGGAAAATTAGGTAGATAGCCGGTGTTGCCCATGGATAAGGCAAGCCTCAGTCCATTCATTAATTGGAAAGGATGCATGCTGGGAAGCTTTCTACTAGACAGGACACAACCAATGAGCTATTTTTTTTCTAATATCTACAAAGAAAAATACAGTGGGATACACAGACATAGAAACAGTCTCCTTGTCAAATGACTTACTGGAAACAGTCCACTCCAAACCAAACAAACCTCCTTTTTTACCTATTCTCAGAACATGAGAAAAAAACCACAAACACAAACCAACACCCACAAATGCAACTTTTTCCCACAAGTAGGTCTGTCACTATCTGGAGTGTCCTCTGACTGGTAGGCCATATGATGTTCCCCAGAAATGGCCTTTCTGTCTCACATCTGGTCTCCTTGGTCAACTCTGTGAAGTTGTCAGGAGGCAGTGGTGAGCCAATTCCTGTCCTCTCAGGAAAGACCCCTCTTCAGAGCTTTCTTGGTATTTGGCAACCCTTACATCAGTAGGTACCAAGAAAGACTGACTCTGTCCTTAGTGAATCCAAACAAGTGAGCCCACTGCAACTGGGACTGGGACTGGCTCTGGGTGCCTGGCTTCCTGGATCACAAAATTCAGAGAGTTCCATCACCAAGGAAATGAGGTGAGGTCACTACCTTCAGGAAATAAATGAGGTCCCTGTCTTGGCCACCACTTTGTCCTAACAGTTGCGTCCTAGTGTCTCCTGACATGGAGGCTGCCCTACTTCCTGTGATACATTCACATGTTAGAATGGTATAGAAACCATAGTCACCTGGGAACAGCTCTCCACACAGGCCTGCTTTGGTCCATCTTCCCTGCATTAAAAATAGAGAGGATGACTCAGACACATCCTTTCATCCTGACCATGTTGTTTGCCATGGAATATGACTTTTGTTCTCTCAGGTCTTTCATAGCTGCCAACATCTTCTCCAGGGATTATTTCTGCATGGATTTTGAGGTACTCAGCAGGTGGAAGATCTCCTAACTTCCTGTATTGTAATATCAACTTTATCCCTCCTCTTCTGTAAAGTGAGATTGAGGGAACATTGTATGGTTAGGGTCAATAGCATGTTCCATTTGGCTTAGGAATCATTCTGCTGGATGAATAATGGTATTGGGAACCAGCGATATTTAAAAGAATATAGAGGTAAAATATAAGTATGAAAACAGAAATCTAGGTAATATTTTAAGCCCAGAAGGATTTGGGCCCTTGATTGGGATCCTTAGCTTGAGTAATGTTTTACACCGAGGTCTCAGTTAAATCGATATACAATGGCATAAGACCCTGTACCTCAGATGATTGAATGTAGAAGAGAACATCCAGTGAAAAAGGGATAGTGTGTAGGATTAGAAAGATAGTCCGTAGGTTTAGAAGGAAGAGTGAGTCTAGGATTTGGACCAAAAGTTCTTTAGCAATAGGTTTCGGTTAGAGAGTGAATATTAATGGCACCATATGTGAAAAGTCGGGCACAATGATGAACTGGGAAAAAATATGTAGGAAAGCAGACATCAATAGAGACATTAGGAAATCAGGCAAAGTATAACGTGAGTGATAGGATTAGACATTTTCAACAGGGTTGAGGTTGAATATATAATCTTAAAAAGAAACAAAAATGTAGTCACCAATTGGATTGACATTTGAGAGCATTACGCAAACTGGGCATGGATGTTTTTAGTAATCCATGTTCACATTCCATTGAGGCTTTATTGCAATCATAACGGTGACCTTTGCATTTTGTGTCCAGAATATTACTGTGATAATATGTATATGTAGATCAGGTGACATGAGTATTTCTTCCACCTTTTCTGGGAGCAATATTTTGAAAACATATGAATTAGTACTGGGGATACTAATAGGTTTACCCTGTGTTGATGAATATAGAGATGATGCATTAATAGACCATACTGTGAAAAAATTATATGACTGGTTCCAAATTTAAATAATGGATTGTTTTAATATCTGAAAATATAGAGGAAATCATATATTGATATACGTCCATTAATTCCAACCAGTTATATATCTAATGGTATTATTAGGGTTACCGTTTATCATGAATAGTGTGTGAGTTTTGCTTCAAAAATGATTATTCAATCGAAAATAACGTGTTTAGAAAGAAGTCCAGTGAAAAGACCCGTCAAGAAACATGAAGGAATATATGTGTTCCGAAGGAGGAAGTGATTGAAAGTGAACCAAATATTTATAAATTTGTGAACTTGTGAATGAAAGGATATATTTTATGATGTCCATAAACTGAATAAATAATAACGTACCAAGTTTGAATAAAAATGAACTTTAACAAACACATCATATCAAATAGGAATGTATTTGCATTGATGTTAAACTTGGTCAGTTACTCTAGAAATATTAGGATTTGTAAGAACCCTTCCCTGAAGTTAGTTTTCAGTACTAGGAAACAAATATGTATGTCAGTGGATGTATATTTCTGAGAATAAACTTGTTAAAAGTTAATTATAAATCCACATATATGAATATGAATGAATTCAGGCGGTGTATAAGAAGACATATATTTCATATTTTGGAAAATCTGGAGACTATATATATATATATATATATATATATATATATATATATAGACACACAAACACACACACATTATAATGTCACAATATATATGTCAATCGAAATTCATCATGAAAAATAACTCATCCGCATATCCCAAAATATTCATTTTACTGAACATGGATGTATGTAGAATGTTGTTCATCTAGGAAGCTCACCCATGGGTGGAATTTTCTGTACCAACAGCATTTAGGAGGAGTGATCTCTTCTCACAAATAGTATCTGCCAAGTCAGCCACCTCACAAGAATGTACGTGTGAAACCAGGTAGGATTCTATTTGTGCATATAAAAATACATGTGCTTAATAGGCTACAGAGAAAGGGAGACAGGAATTCATATATTTCTTAACTTTAAAAACACATGGAATAGTGTGTAGTGTCCCTCTTTATCCCTTTTGATTAACTTTGGCTTAAAAAAAAGAATTTTATTGAGAATTTTTGTATATATGTTTGTCAGGAATATTGCTCTGAAGTTTTCTTTCCTTGATGTGTCTTTGTCTGATTTTGGTATGTGAGTGATACTATCCTCATGAAATGAGTTTGGAGGAGTTCCATGCTTTTCTATTTTATGGAATAATTTGAGGAGTATTGTGATGAATGCTTCTTTGAAGGTCTTGTAGAACTTGACTGAGAATCTGTCTGTTCCTGGGCGTTGCTTGATTGGTAGGCTGTTGACAGCAACTTCTATTTCATTGCTTGAAATTGATTTGTTTAAATTGTTCATGTCCTACTAATTCAGTTTGGGTATATCTCTAAAATTTTATTGATGTCATCATGGTATTTTAATTTATTAGAGTATAAATTTTCAAATTAGTTTTTAATTATTCTCTGTATTTTAGTTGTGTACTCTGTAAAAGTTCTTTTACGATCCTTAATTTTAGTAATTTGAGGGTTTTTTTCTTCATTAGCTTGGTTAAGGATGTGTCAATTTTATTTAGTTTTCGAAGATTAAATTTTGTTTTGTGTCAAAAAAAAATAACATATGGAAAAGTATTTCAGCAAATTGAATAGATTTATAACTCCTACCTTATATCATGCAAAAGCAAGTCCAACTATACACCATGTCCCTTCTGAAATGCTTGTATTTCTATTCTGTTTGGGATATTTTTCTCCATTATATTAGTATTAGTAGTCAGAGTCTAGTAGGGTATATGAATGTTTCTGAGAATAATCTTGAGAAAAGATGATTATAAATACACATTCATGAATATGAAAAATTTAGGAAGTGCAAAATAAGAAAAAAAAATATTCCATATTTTCAAAAATTTGGAGAGTATATCTATATCTATCTATATCTATATCTATATCTATATCTATACACACACACACACACACAACACTCACAGACATTAAAAAGTACCAATATAAATGCCAATAGAAATTCATCAGTAAATATATATCATCCACAGATGCAAAAATATTTATTTTACTGAACATGAGTTTATGTATAATGTTGTTCTACTAGGACGCTCTCCTATAGGTTGAATTTTCATTTAAAACAGTTTTAGGAGGAGTGAACCCTTCTCACAATTTGTATCTGCCAAGACAGCCACCTCACAAAAATGTACGTGTGATACCTGGTAGGATTCTATATGTGCATATAAATATACATATGTGAATAGGCTACAGAAAAGGAAAACAAGAATTCACATATTTGTTAAATTTAAAAACACATGGAGAATATTTCCATTAAAATTTGACTAGATTTATAACACCTACCTTATATAATGCAAATGTCAAGTCCAACTATACAACATGTCTCCTCTGAAGTGCTTGTATTTCTATTGTGTTGGGTTAATTTTTCCCATTATAATAGGATGAATAGTCTGAGTCTACTAGGTATGGGTTAGTTTCAGGGATTCAGTATTTGAATGGAAAATTGGAAAATGAATCCAATGTGTATGTAAATATATGCTGCACAAATATCCTCCCGCTCTCATCCAGAACAATGCCTTGATATTACCTTCACCCCAAGTAAGACGCAATTAGAGGAGAAGAGTTACAAAATCAGTGAATACATATCTGGAATGGAAAATGCTCAGGAGTTCACAACCTTTGAGGTGGTAGAGGAGTTTCCAAAATTAAGGGACAGGGTAAACACTCCACAAACATGGAGCTCTGTTGGCCTAAAAACTTTTTGAGAAACTGCGTCTGAGCTTCTGCAATTGAAACATATGTTGTTTTCAGATGATTTGGCTTCCTTTGTAGTGAGACCATCAAAGCTGGGTCTGCATCTATGTGACCTGGAGGACATGGTTTCTTATTTTCCAATGAACAAGATGAAGCAGTGCTGAATCCTCTCTTTGTAGGTAATCTGAGGCCACTGGGGACTAAGTGTCTCCCCGTGTGGACTGTGAAGCCATTAGGTCCTCCACCACTTTTTGTGGTGTTTTTCCTGCTGCATTGTGAGTTTGGTATTTGTTTCACGAAATACTAGGAGCTAAACTGAGACACAGTGCTGGAGGGAGTTGTGTCACGAGTGGTGGGTCAGGGTCTGCAAGAGAATACACAAACTAGGCTTCTATCTCTCACAGCTTGGCCCATTGCCCCCTTGTCCATATCAACCTGATTCTTCATTTTCCTCTGAAAACTCTCCATATAACAAGATGCCTTTACATATAAGGGTGTGCTGGCTGCACCATGTCAGTTACAAGCCATTTGGAATCCAATGGTAGATCCACATGGCCCTACCACAGATGTTGTATCAAACACCTCCCCACCACTGCTCTAGACCCACTACTCAGCAGGCTCCAACTTACTGGCATCTCTATTCTACATCATTTTCATGAAACTCAGTAAATCAAGGCACAGTCTGGTATACTCATGAACAGTAACAGGACATCCAATATTTCTCCAGTGCCACCTGGTCATAGGAATTTTAAAAATTTCATGGTATTTATCTATCCATTTCTCGAGCATGAAGTTGGAGACACTGTGGATTTCAATTCATGCAGCAAACATTAAATGGTGAGGAAGCTCATTTCAATGAATTCTCTGGAGAACTCTCACAGGCAAGGCTTCCCAAAGAGTGGACAAAAGGTCACATTAGGCCAGGCCCATTGAGGTCTACAATGTGAGGTCCATGTGTGTTTTGACTCTCAACTATGGCTGCCATTTCTTTAAGAATAAAATCATGTGATATCCTTGCTGAGATTCCCAGGCCTCTGTGGAAATCCACCCGGGGCCTAGGTCTCAGTTTCCAAGAGCGACTTTCATGCTTGGCCTATTAAAATCCCAACAAAATTCATGACAATGTTTCTCTGAGTTCAGTTCCAAAACCCAGTCTTTAAGGGGTATCACACCAGAGTTCAAGCCTACGTGTACCCAGTCATTTTTTTCCAATGCCACACAAATGACCAAAATTAAAACCAAAACACTCCCACATGGCCCTCATCTTATTCCATATAGGGAATCATCTTAACCTCTGGCTGGAGGTTTCCATGAGGGGCGCCGCCCAAGACAGTGTCCAAAATCAGCTCGTTTGCCCCTCATTTGCCTAACGTCAGGGTAGCCTGGACACAGTTTCTGTGAACCAGGAGTGAACAAATAAGCCTGCCGTTAATACTTCTGTCTTCCTCCAATTTGACGCCTACTGATTTTAGATATCGATTCTTTAGGTGATTTAGAGTCATGCAAAAACACAAGCACCTCTGCAGGGCTTTGAAAAACTCATTTGACCCAAAGAATCCCTATTCTCATTTGATGGAGTGCAGGAACCTAACAGAGGAAGGCAAGAGACTTCATCCACAATGAATGATATTTTTTGCCATTTTGGTTTTGGAAGCTCACATGGGATCATTCTTAAGATCCATCAGGTGCTGAGAATCTAAGTCACAGCCACACACAGGTCCAAGAGGCTGATAAAGACACATCCCTTTCGAAAGCAATTAAGCAAGAGCCACAGGTGAGGCCCATTCATTTCCATTTGAAAACTGTTTTCTTCAGGCTTCACAAAGGGGTGGCCTGAGCAAAGACCTTCCTGACATTCAGTGCAACAAAACAATAAGTAAGCAAAAGGCCCAAAGCAGGGTTTCTGCACTGAGACTATCCTGGTCACACTGATATCTGAGTTTTCTGAGATGCTCGCCATTCTCTTCAGCTATCCAGCACATGGTCATGTCACAGAGCTTGGAGGTGGTACATATTTAGGACACAAATCCATGAGCCTATTCTGGAGAGTGGCCAGAATTCAGGAAGAAAACAACAACTTAGAAAGATAGCAGGTGTTGCACATCGATAAGACAAGCTGCAGTCCATTCATATATTGGGCAGGATGAATTATGGGAAGATTTATACTAGACAGGACACATCCATTAATGCATTCTCTTTTCTAATGTGTACAACAACGGACACAGTGGGATACACAGAAACAGAAACACTCGCCGTGTCAAATGACTTACTAGAAACTGTCCAGTCCAATCCAAACAAACCGCCTTTCCTATCTATTCTCAGAACATGAGACAAAACAACAAACCCACACCCACTCCCACAAAGGCACCTCCTTCCCCCAAGTAGGTCTGTGACTATCCGGAGTGTCCTCTGACCAGTGGGCCATACAATGTTCCCCCGAAATGGCCTGTCTTCTCTCAGATTGTGTTTCCTTGACCAACTCTGTGAAGATGTCAGGAAAAAGTGGTTATCCACTACCTGTTTTCTCAGAAATGGTCCACCTTCAGAGCTCTCCTGACATTTGGCCATTCTCACATCATTAGGTACCAAGAAAATTGACTCTGTCCTTGGGAAATCCAAACAAGTGAGCCCACTGGGACTGGGACTGGGACTGCATCTGGGTGCCTGGGTTCTTGGATACCAAGTTCAGAGAGTTCCATCACCAAGGAAATGAGGTATGTCACATTCTTTGGAACTGAATGAGGTCACTGCCTTGGCAACCACTTTGTCCTAACAGTTGCTTCCAAGGGTAACATAAGATGGAGGTTGCCCCTACTTCCTGTGACACTTTCATAAGGTAGAATGTATATCAACCATTGGCACCCGGGAACAACTCTCCACTAAGGCCTGGTTTGGTCCCTCTTCTCTACAATAAGAAGAGAGATGCAGATTCAGAAACATCCCTTCATTCTGACCAGGTTGTTTGCCATGGAAGATGACTTTTGCTCTCTCAGTTGCTTCATACCTGTGTACAACTTCTCCAGGTATCATTTTTGCATGGACATTTGAGGTTCTCATTAGGTGGAAGGTCCCCAACTTTCCTGTATTGTAAGAACCACTCCGTCCCTGCTCTTCTGTAAAATGATTGAGGGAACAGTGTATACTTGGGGTTAAAAACAGGTTTGATTTGGGTTACGAACGATTCTGTGCGATGAATAATGGTATTGGTAACCTGCAATATTTACAAGAATATAGAGGTGATACGTAAGTATGAAAAGAGAAATCTAGGTATGATTTGAAGCCCAGAAGGGTTTTGCCCTTGATTGGGATACTTAGCTTTGAATTATGTTCTGCAAAGATGTCTCAGATAATTCGATATACAATGGCATAGGACTTTGTACATTGGATGATTTAATTTAGAAGAGAACATCCAGTCAAAAAGGGATATTCAGTATGATTAGGAAGATAGTCGGTAGGTTTAGGAAGAAGAGTGAGTATAGGATTTGGACAAAAAGTTCTTTAGCAATACACTTTTGGTTATAGAGTGCATGTAAATGTCAGCTCATATGAAGAGTCAGTCACTATGTTGAACTGGGGAAAATATGTAGAAAAGCAGATATCAATAGAAACATTACGAAATCAGGCAAATTATAAAGTGAGTGATAGAATTGGACATTTTCAACAGGGTTGGGTTTGAATATATAAATTAGGAAAAAACAAAAATGTAGTCACCAATAGGATTGACAATTGACAGCATTAGGCAACCTGGACACGGATGTTTTTAGAAATCCATGTTCACCTTCCATTTAGGATTTGGTACAATCATAAGTGTGACCTTTCCATTTTTGTCCAGAATATTACTGTGATTATGAGGTGACATGAGTATTTCTTTAACCATTTCTGGGAGCAATATATTGAAGATGTAAAATAAGAATCGGGGTAGAAAGAGGTGTACCCTGTTTCTATGAACATAGAGAAAAAGCATGAATAGACCATACTGTGAATAAATAATATAACTTTTTTGAACTTGAAATAATGAATTGAACTGATATCTGAAAAATTAAAGGAAATCGTATATTGATATACAATCATTCATTCCAACCAGTGATATATCTAATGGAAATATTAGTGTTTTGGTTTATCATGAAGAGTGTGTGAGGTTTGCTTAAAAATGATTATGGAAATTCAAAATAATGTGTATGGAAAGAAGTCTCATTAAAAGACCAGTCAAGAAACCCTGAGAATACATGTGTTCAGAAGCAAGAAGTGATTAAAGTTGAAACAAATGCCTATTAATTTGTGAACTTGTGGATGAAATGTATATCCTATGATGTGCAAAAACTGAAGAAACAATAATGTACCAGTGTCGAATACAAATGAATGACAAATTACATATCATGTCCCATAGGAGTCTACTTGCATTGATGTTAGACTGGGTCAGTTACTGTAGAATAATTAGGATTTGTATGCACCATTCACTGAAGTTAGTTTTCAGTACTAGGAAACAAATATGTATTTCAGGTGGATGAATATTTCTGATTATAATCTTGTGAAAAGTGGATTATAAATCCACATACATGAACATGAATGAATTTAGAGAGTGTATATTAGACATATATATTTCATATTTTGAAAAATTTGGAGAGTATATCTATATCTATATGTACACACACACACACACACACACACACACAAACACACACAACACTCACAGACATTAAAAAGTGCCAATATACATGCGAATCGAAATTCATCAGTAAATATATATCATCCACAGATGCAAACATATTTATTTTACTGAACATGAGTTTATGTATAATGTTGTTCTACTCGGACGCTCTCCTATAGGTTCAATTTTCATTTCCAACAGCATTTAGGAGGAGTGAACTCTTCTCACAATTTGTATCTGCCAAGACAGCCACCTCACAAAAATGTACGTGTGATACCTGGTAGGATTCTATATATGCATATAAATATACTTGTGTGAATAGGCTACAGAAAAGGGAAACAAGCATTCACATATTTGTTAAGTTTAAAAACACATGGAGAATATTTCCATTAAAATTTGACTAGATTTATATCTCCTAACTCATATAATGCAAATGTCACGTCCAACTATACAACATGTCCCCTCTGAAGTGCTTGTATTTCTATTGTGTTGGGTTAATTTTCCCCATTATATTAGGATGAATAGTCTGAGTCTACTTGGTATGGGTTAGTGTCAGGGATTCAGTACTTCGAATGGAAAATTGGAAAATGAATCCAATGTGTATGTAAATATATGCTGCACAAATATCCTCCCGCTCTCATCCAGAAGAATGCCTTGACATTACCTTCACCCCAAGTAAGACACAATTAGAGGAGAAGAGTTACAAAATCAGTGAATACATATCTGGAATGTAAAATGCTCAGGAGCTCACAACCTTGGAGGTGGTAGAGGAGTTTCCAAAACTAAGGGACAGGGTAAACACTCCACAAACATGGAGCTCTGCTGGCCTAAAACTTTTTGATAAACTGCCTCTGAGCTTCCGCACTTGAATTATATATTGTTTTCAAGAGATTTGGCTTCCTATGTAGTGAGACCATCAAAGCTGGGTCTACATCTATGTGACCTGGAGGACATGGTTTCTTATTTTCCAATGAACAAGATGAAGCAGTGCTGAATCCTCTCTTTGTAGGTAAACTGAGGCCACTGAAGACAAATTGTGTCCCCGTGTGAACACCGAAGCCATTTGGTCCTCCTCCACATTTTGTGGTTATTTTTCTGCTGCACTGTGAGTTTGGTATTTGTTTCCCGAAATACTAGGAGCTAAACTGGGACACAGTGCTGGAGGGAGTTCTGTCACGTGTGGTGGGTCAGGGTCTACAAGAGAATGCACCAACTAGGCTTCTATCTCTCACTGCTTGCCCCATTGCCCCCATGTCCATATCAAACTGATTCTTCATTTTCCTCTGAAAACTCTCCATATAACAAGATGCCTTTACATATAAGGGTCTGCTGGCTGCACCATGTCAGTTACAAGCCATTTGGAATCCAATGGTAGATCCACATGGCCCTACCACGGATGTTG
Source organism: Callospermophilus lateralis (assembly GCF_048772815.1). Lineage (NCBI taxonomy): Eukaryota > Metazoa > Chordata > Mammalia > Rodentia > Sciuridae > Callospermophilus > Callospermophilus lateralis. The sequence goes on from NW_027515635.1 coordinate 566,261, forward strand.
TATCAAACACCTCCCCACCACTGCTCTAGACCCACTACTCAGCAGGCTCCAACTTACTGGCATCTCTGTTCTACACCATTTTCATGAAACTCAGTAAATCAAGGCACTGTCTGGTATACTCATAATCAGCAACAGGACATCCAATGTTTCTCCAGTGCCACCTGGTCATAGGAATTTCAAAAATTTCATGGTATTTATCTAGCCTTTTTTCAAGCATGAAGTTGGAGGCAATGGGGGTTTCCATTCATTCAGAAAACATTAAATGGTGAGGAAGCTCATTTCAATGAATTCTCTGGAGAACTCTCACAGGCAAGGCTTCCCAAAGAGTGGACAAAAGGTCACATTAGGCCAGGCCCATTGAGGTCTACAATGTGAGGTCCATGTGTGTTTTGACTCTCAACTATGGCTGCCATTTCTTTAAGAATAAAATCATGTGATATCCTTGCTGAAATTCTCAGGCCTCTGTGGAAATCCACCCGGGGCCTAGGTCTCAGTTTCCAAGAGTGACTTTCATGCGTGGCCTCTTAAAATCCCAACAAAATTCATGGCAATGCTTCTCTGAGTTCAGTTCCAAAACCCAGTCTCTAAGGGGAATGACACCAGATTTCAAGCCCACGTACACCCAGTCATTTTTTCCAATGCCACACAAATGAACAAAATTAAAACCAAAACAAAAACCAAAACATTCCCACATGGCCCTCATCTTATTCCATATAGTCAATCATCTTAACCTCTGGCTGGAGGTTTCCATGAGGGGCGCAGCCAAAGACAGTGTCCAAAATCAGCTCGTTTGCCCCTCATTTGCCTAAAGTCAGGGTAGCCTGGAAACCGTTTCTGTGAATGAGGACTGAACAAATAAGCCTGCAGTTAATACTTCTGTGTTTCTCCAATTTGAGGCCAACTGAATTTAGGTATCGATTCTTTAGGTGATTTCGAGTCATGCGAAAACACAAGCACCTCTTCAGGGCTTTGAAGAACTCATTTGACCCAAAGAATCCCTATTCTCATTTGATGGAGTGCAGGAACCTAACAGAGGAAAGCAAGAGACTTCATTCACAATGAATGATATTTTTTGCCATTTTGGGTTTGGAAGCTCACATGGGATCTTCTTAAGATTCATCAGGTGCTGAGAATCTAAGTCACAGCCACACACAGGTCCAAGAGTCTGATAAAGACACATCCCTTTCCAAAGCAATTAAGCAAAGAGCCACAGGGGAGGCCCATTCATTTCCATTTGAAAACTGTTTTCTTCAGGCTTCACAAAGGGGTGGCCTGAGGCAAAGACCTTCCAGACATTCAGTGCAACACAACAATAAGTAAGCAAAAGGCCCAAAGCAGGGTTTCTGCACTGAGACTTTCCTGGTCACACTGATATCTGAGTTTTCTGAGATGCTCGCCATTCTCTTCAGCTATCCAGTACGTGGCCATGTCACAGAGCTTGGAGGTGGTACCATTTTGGACACAAATCCATGAGCCTATTCTGGAGAGTGGCCAGAATTCGGGAAGAAAACAACAACTTAGAAAGATAGCAGATGTTGCACATCGATAAGACAAGCTGCAGTCCACTTATATATTGGCAGGATGAATTATGGGAAGATTTATACTAGACAGGACACATCCATTAATGCATTCTCTTTTCTAATGTCTACAACAATGGACACAGTGGAATACACAGAAACAGAAACACTCGCCGTGTCAAATGACTTACTAGAAACTGTCCACTCCAAACCAAACAAACCTACTTTCCTATCTATTCTCAGAACATGAGACAAAACAACAAACCCACACGCACTCCCACAAAGGCACCTCCTTCCCCCAAGTAGGTCTGTGACTATCTGGGGTGTCCTCTGACTGGTGGGCCATACTATGTTTTCCCGAAATGTCCTGTCTTCTCTCCGATCTTGTTTCCTTGAACAACTCTGTGAAGAAGTCAGGAAAAAGTGGTTAGCCACTACCTGTTTTCTCAGGAAAGGTCCATCTTCAGAGCTCTCCTGGCATTTGGCCTTCCTCACATCATTAGGTACCAAGAAAACTGACTCTGTCCTTGGTAAATCCAAACAAGTGAGCCCACTGGGACTTGGACTGGGTCTGCCTCTGGCTGCCTGGCTTCTTGGATACCAAGTTAAGAGAGTTCCATCACCAAGGAACTGAGGTATGTCACATTCTTTGGAACTGAATGAGGTCACTGCCTTGGCAACCACTTTGCCCTAACAGTTGCTTCCAAGGGTAACATAAGATGGAGTTTGCCCCTACTTCCTCTGACACTTTCATAAGGTAGAATGTATATCAACCATTGGCACCCTGGAACAGCTCTCCACCCAGGCCTGGTTTGGTCCATGTTCTCTACAATAAGAAGAGAGAGGCCGATTCAGACACATCCCTTCATCCTGACCAGGTTGTTTGCCAAGGAAGATGATTTTTGCTCTCTCAGGTGCTTCATACCTGCTTACAACTTCTCCAGGTATGATTTGTGCATGGACATTTGAGGTTCTCTTAATGTGGAAGGTCCCCAACTCTCCTGTATTGTAAGAACCATTCTATCCCTGCTCTTCTGTAAAATGATTGAGGGAACAGTGTATACTGGGGGTTAAAAACAGGTTTGATTTTGGTTATGTATGACTCTGTGCGATGAATAATGGTATTGGGAACCTGAAATATTTACAAGAATATTGAGGTGAAATATAAGTATGAAAACAGAAATCTAGGTATGATTTGAAGCCCAGAAGGGTTCTGCCCTTGATTGGGATACTGAACTTTGAATTATGTTCTGCAAATTTGTCTCAGATAATTTGATATACAATGGCATAGGACCTTGTACATTGGATGATTGAATTTAGAAGAGAACATCTAGTCAAAAAGGGATATTCAGTAGGATTAGGAAGATAGTCAGTAGGTTTCGGAAGAAGAGTGAGTATAGGATTTGGACCAAAAGTTCTTTAGCAATAGACTTTCAGTTATAGAGTGAAAGTATATTTCAGCACATATGAAGAGTCAGTCACTATGTTGAACTGGGGAAAATATGTAGAAAAGCAGATATCAATAGAAACATTACGAAATCAGGCAAAGTATAAAGTGAGTGATAGAATTAGACATTTTCAACAGGGTTGAGTTTGAATATATAAACTAGGAAAAAACAAAAATGTAGTCACCAATAGGATTGACAATTGACAGCATTAGGCAACCTGGAAATGGATGTTTTTAGAAATCCATGTTCACTTTCCATTTAGGCTTTGGTACAATCATAAGTGTGACCTTTCCATTTTTTGTCCAGAATATTACTGTGATAATGAGGTGACATGAGTAATTCTTTCACCATTTCTGGGAGCAATATATTGAAGATGTAAAATAGAATCGGGGGTAGAAAGAGGTGTACCCTGTTTCTATGAACATAGAGAAAAAGCATGAATAGACCATACTGTGAATAAATAATATAACTTTTTTGAACTTTAAATAATGAATTGAACTGATATCTGAAAAATTAAAGGAAGTCGTATATTGATATACAATCATTCATTCCAACCAGTTATATATCTAATGGAAATATTAATGTTTTGGTTTATCATAAAGAGTGTGTGAGTTTTGCTTCAAAATGATTATGGAAATTCAAAATAATGTGTTTGGAAAGAAGTCTCATGAAAAGACCATTCAAGAAACCCTGACAATACATGTGTTCTGAAGCAAGAAGTGATTAAAGTTGAAACAAATGCCTGTTAATTTGTGAACTTGTGGATGAAATGTATATCCTATGATGTGCAAAAACTGAGGAAACAATAATGTAGCAGTGTCGAATACATATGAATGACAAATTACATATCATGTCCCATAGGAGTCTACTTGCATTGATGTTAGACTGGGTCAGTTACTGTAGAATAATTAGGATTTGTATGCACAATTCACTGAAGTTAGTTTTCAGTACTAGGAAACAAATATGTATTTCAAGTGGATGAATATTTATGATTATAAACTTGTGAAAAGTTGATTACAAATCCACATACATGAACATGAATGAATTTAGAGAGTGTATATTAGACACATATATTCCATATTTTGAAAAATTTGGAGAGTATATCTATATCTATATCTACATCTATATATATATCTATATATATCTATCTATTTATATATATATATATACACACACACACACACACGCACACACACACACACACACACACACAACACTCACAGACATTAAAAAGTACCAATATAAATGCCAATCAAATTCATCAGTAAATATATATCATCCACAGATGCAAACATATTTATTTTACTGAACATGAGTTTATGTATAATGTTGTTGTGCTAGGACGCTCTCCTATAGGTTGAATTTTCATTTCCAACAGCATTTAGGAGGAGTGAACTCTTCTCACAATTTGTATCTGCCAAGACAGCCACCTCACAAAAATGTACATGTGATACCTGGTAGGATTCTATATATGCATATAAATATACATGTGTGAATAGGCTACAGAAAAGGGAAACAAGAATTCACATATTTATTAAGTTTAAAAACACATGGAGAATATTTCAATTAAAATTTGACTAGATTTATAACTCCTACCTTATATAATACAAATGTCAAGTCCACCTATACAACATGTCTCCTCTGAAGTGCTTGTATTTCTATTGTGTTGGGTTAATTTTCCCCATTATATTAGGATGAACTGTCTAAGTCTACCAGGTATGGGTTAATGTCAGGGATTCAGTACTTCGAATGGAAAATTTGAAAATGAATCCAATGCGTATGTAAATATATGCTGCACAATTTCCTCCCGCTCTCATCCAGAAGAATGCCTTGACATCACCTTCACCCCAAGTAAGACACAATTAGAGGAGAGGAGTTACAAAATCAGTGAATACATATCTGGAATGGAAAATGCTCAGCAGTTCACAACCTTGGAGGTGGTAGAAAAGTTTCCAAAACTAAGGGACAGGGTAAACACTCCACAAACATGGAGCTCTGCTGGCCTAAAAACTTTTTGAGAAACTCCTCTGAGATTCCGCACTTGAAATATATGTTGTTTTCAGGAGATTTGGCTTCCTTTGTAGTGAGACTATGAGAGCTGGGTCTGCATCTATGTGACCTGGAGGACATGGTTTCTTATTTTCCAAAGAACTAGATGAAGCAGTGCTGAATCCTCTCTTTGTAGGTTAACTGATGCCACTGGAGACTAAGTGTCTCCCCGTGTGGACTGTGAAGCCATTTGGTCCTCCTCCACTTTTTGTGGTGTTTTTCCTGCTGCACTGTGAGTTTGGTATTTGTTTCACGAAATACTAGGAGCTAAACTGGGATACAGTGCTGGAGGGAGTTGTGTCACGTGTGGTTGGTCAGGGTCTGCAAGGGAATGCACCAACTAGGCTTCTATCTCTCACAGCTTGGCCCATTGCCCCCTTGTCCATATCAACCTGATTCTTCATTTTCCTCTGAAGACTCTCCATATAACAAGATGCCTTTACATATAAGGGTCTGCTGGCTGCACCATGTCAGTTACAAGCCCTTTGGAATCCAATGGTAGATCCACATGGCCCTACCACGGATGTTTTATCAAACACCTCCCCACCACTGCTCTAGACCCACTACTCAGCAGGCTCCAACTTACTGGCATCTCTGTTCTACACCATTTTCATGAAACTCAGTAAATCAAGGCACTGTCTGGTATACTCATAATCAGCAACAGGACATCCAATGTTTCTCCAGTGCCACCTGGTCATAGGAATTTCAAAAATTTCATGGTATTTATCTAGCCATTTTTCAAGCATGAAGTTGCAGGCACTGTGGGTTTCAATTCATGCAGCAAACATTAAATGGTGAGGAAGCTCATTTCAATGAAATCTCTGGAGATCTCTAAAAGGCAAGGCTTCCCAAAGAGTGGACAAAAGGTCACATTAGGCCAGGCCCATTGAGGTCTACAATGTGAGGTCCATGTGTGTTTTGACTCTCAACTATGGCTGCCATTTCTTTAAGAATAAAATCATTTGATATCCTTGCTGAGTTTCCCAGGCCTCTGTGGAAATCCACCCGGGGCCTAGGTCTCAGTTTCCAAGAGCGACTTTCATGCGTGGCCTCTTAAAATCCCAACAAAATTCATGGCAATGCTTCTCTGAGTTCAGTTCCAAAACCCAGTCTCTAAGGGGAATCACACCAGAGTTCAAGCCCACGTGGACACAGTCATTTCTTCCAACTGTCACACAAATGACCAAAATTAAAACCGAAACACTCCCACATGGCCCTCATCTTATTCCATATAGTAACTCATCTTAACCTCTGGCTGGAGGTTTCCATGAGGGGCGCAGCCCAAGACAGTGTCCAAAATCAGCTCGTTTGCCCCTCATTTGCCTAAAGTCAGGGTGGCCTGGACACCGTTTCTGTGAACCAGGAATGATCAAAGAAGCCTGCCGTTAATTCTTCTGTGTTTCTCCAATTTGAGGCCTACTGATTTCAGGAATACATTCTTTATGTGATTTAAAGTTATTCGAAAACCCAAGCACCTCTGCAGAGATTTCAAGAACTCATTTGACCCAAAGAATCCCTATTCTCACTTATGGAGTTCAGGATTTTAACAGAGGAAGGCAAGAGAATTCATCCACAATGAAAGATTTTTTGCCCTTATGGTTTTGGATGCACGCAGGGGATCATTTTTAGATTCATCAGGTGCTGAGAATCTAAGTCACAGCCACACACATGGCCAAGAGGCTGATTCAGACACATCCTTTCCCAAAGCAATGAAGCCAGAAGCCACAGGTGATGCCCATTCATTTCCATTTGAAAACTGTTTTCTTCAGGCTTCACAAAGGGGTGGCCTGAGGCAAAGACCTTCCTGACATTCAGTGCAACACAACAATAAGTCAGCAAAAGGCCCAAAGCAGGGTTTCTGCACTGAGACTTTCCTGGTCACACTGATATCTGAGTTTTCTGAGATGCTCGCCATTCTCTTCAGCTATCCAGTACGTGGCCATGTCACAGAGCTTGGAGGTGGTACCATTTTGGACACAAATCCATGAGCCTATTCTGGAGAGTGGCCAGAATTCGGGAAGAAAACAACAACTTAGAAAGATAGCAGATGTTGCACATTGATAAGACAAGCTGCAGTCCATTCATATATTGGGCAGGATGAATTATGGGAAGATTTATACTAGACAGGACACCTCCATTAATGCATTCTCTTTTTAATGTTTACAACAACGGACACATTGGGATACACCGAAACAGAAACACTCGCCTGATCAAACAACTTACTAGAAACTGTCCACTCCAAACCAAACAAACAGCCTTTCCTACCTATTCTCAGAACATGAGACAAAACAACAAACCCACACGCACTCCCACAAAGGCACCTCCTTCCCCCAAGTAGGTCTGTGACTATCCGGAGTTTCCTCTGACTGCGGGCCATACTATGTTCCCCCGAAATGTCCTGTCTTCTCTCAGATCTTGTTTCCTTGTTCAACTCTTTGTAGTTTTCAGGAAAAAGTGGTGAGCCACTACCTGCTTTCTCAGGAAAGGTCCATCTTCAGAGTTCTCTTGGCATTAGGCCATCCTCACATCAGTAGGTACCAAGAAAACTGACTCTGTCCTTGGTAAATCCAAACAAGTGAGCCCACTGGGACTGGTACTGGGACTGCCTCTGGGTGCCTGGCCTCTTGGATACAAATTTCAGAGAGTTCCATCACCAAGGAAATGAGGTATGTCACATTCTTTGGAACTGAATGAGTCACTTCCTTGGCAACCACATTGTCCTAACTGTTGCTTCCAATGGTCCCATGAGATGGAGGCTTCCCCTACTTCCTGTGACACTTTCACAAGGGAGCGTGGTATATCAACCATAGGCACCCAGGAACAGCTCTCCACATAGGCCTGGTTTGGTCCATCTTCTCTACAATAAGAAGAGAGAGGCTGATTCAGACACATCCCTTCTTTCTGACCAAGATATTTGCCATGGAAGATGACTTTTGCTCTCTCAGGTCCTTCATACCTGCCTACAACTTCTCTAGGTATCATTTCTGCATGGACCTTTGAGGTTCTCATCGGGTGGAATATCCCCAACTTTCCTGTATTGTAAGAACCACTCTGTCCCTGCTCTTCTGTAGGATGATTGAGGGACCAGTGTATAATTGGGGTTAAAAACAGGTTTGATATGGGTTACGAATGATTCTGTGCGATGAATAATGGTATTGGGAACCTGCAATGCTTACAAAATATAGATGTGAAATATAAGTATGAAAACAGAAATCTAGGTATGATTTGAAGCCCATAAGGGTTCTGCCCTTGATTGGGATACTTAGCTTTGAATTATGTTCTGCAAAGATGTCTCAGATAATTCGATATACAATGGCATAGGACCTTGTAAATTGGATGATTGAATTTAAAAGAGAGCACCCAGTCAAAAAGGGATATTCAGTAGGATTAGGAAGATAGTCAGTAGGTTTAGGAAGAAGAGTGAGTATAGGATTTGGACCAAAAGTTCTTTAGCAATAGACTTTCGGTTATAGAGTGAATGTAAATGTCAGCACATATGAAGAGTCAGTCACTATGTTGAACTGGGGAAAATATGTAGAAAAGCAGAGATCAATAGAAACATTACGAAATGAGGCAAAGTATAAAGTGAGTGATAGAAATAGACATTTTCAACAGGATTGAGTTTGAATATATAAATTAGAAAAAAACAAAAATGTAGTCACCAATAGGATTGACAATTGACAGCATTAGGCAACCTGGACATGGATGTTTTTAGAAATCCATGTTCACTTTCCATTTAGGATTTGGTACAATCATAAGTGTGACCTTTCCATTTTTTGTCCAGAATATTACTGTGATAATGAGGTGACATGAGTAATTCTTTCACCATTTCTGGGAGCAATATATTGAAGATGTAAAATCAGAATCGGGGGTACAAAGAGGTGTACCCTGTTTCTATGAACATAGAGAAAAAGCATGAATAGACCATACTGTGAATAAATAATATAACTTTTTTGAACTTTAAATAATGAATTGAACTGATATCTGAAAAATTAAAGGAAATCGTATATTGATATACAATCATTCATTCCAACCAGTTATATATCTAAACGAAATATTAGTGTTTTGGTTTATCATGAAGAGTGTGTGAGTTTTGCTTCAAAATGACTATGGAAATTCAAAATAATGTGTTTGGAAAGAAGTCTCATGAAAAGACCATTCAAGAAACCCTGACAATACATGTGTTCTGAAGCAAGAAGTGATTAAAGTTGAAACAAATGCCTATTAATTTGTGAACTTGTGGATGAAATGTATATCCTATGATGTGCAAAAACTGAAGAAACAATAATGTACCAGTGTCGAATACAAATGAATGACAAATTACATATCATGTCCCATAGGAGTCTACTTGCATTGATGTTATACTGGGTCGGTTACTGTAGAATAATTAGGATATGTATGCACCATTCACTGAAGTTAGTTTTCAGTACTAGAAAACAAATATATATTTCAGGTGGATGAATATTTCTGATTATTATCTTGTGAAAAGTTGATTATAAATCCACATACATGAACATGAATGAATTTAGAGAGTGTATATTAGACATATATATTTCATATTTTGAAAAATTTGGGGAGTATACCTATATCTATATCTATATCTATATCTATATCCACACACACACACACACACACACACACACAACACTCACAGACATTAAAAAATACCAATATAAATGCCAATCGAAATTGATCAGTAAATATATATGATCCACAGATGCAAAAATATTTATTTTGCTGAACATGAGTTTATGTATAATGTTGTTTTACTAGGACGCTCTCCTATAGGTTGAATTTTCATTTCCAACAGCATTTAGGAGGAGTGAACTCTTCTCACAATTTGTATCTGCCAAGACAGCCACCTCACAAAAATGTACGTGTGATACCTGCTAGGATTCTATATATGCATATATATATACATGTGTGAATAGGCTAAAGAAAAGGGAAACAAGAATTTACATATTTGTTAAGTTTAAAAACACATGGAGAATATGTCCATTAAAATTTGAATACATTTATAACTCCTACCTTAAATAATTCAAATGTCAAGTCCAACTATACAACATGTCTCCTCTGAAGTGCTTGTATTTCTATTGTGTTGGGTTAATTTTCCCCATTATATTAGGATGAATAGTCTGAGTCTACTAGGTATGGCTTAGTGTCAGGAATTCAGCATTTCGAATGGAAAATTGGAAAATGAATCTAATGTGTATGTAAATATATGCTGCACAAATATCCTCCCGCTCTCATCCAGAAGAATGCCTTGACATTACCTTCACCCCAAGTAAGACACAATTAGAGGAGAAGAGTTACAAAATCAGTGAATACATACCTGGAATGTAAAATGCTCAGGAGTTCACAACCTTGGAGGTGGTAGAGGAGTTTGCAAAACTAAGGGACAGGGTAAACACTCCACAAACATGGAGCTCTGCTGGCCTAAAAACTTTTTGAGAAACTGCCTCTGAGCTTCTGTACTTGAAATATATGTTGTTTTCATGAGATTTGGCTTCCTTTGTAGTGAGACCATCAAAGCTGGGTCTGCATCTATGTGACCTGGAGGACATGGTTTCTTATTTTCCAATGAACAAGATGAAGCAGTGCTGAATCCTCTCTTTGTAGGTAAACTGAGACCACTGGGTACTAAGTGTCTCCCCGTGTGAACACTGAAGCCATTTGGTCCTCCTCCACTTTTTGTGGTGTTTTTGCTGCTGCACTGTGAGTTTGGTATTTGTTTCCCGAAATACTAGGAACTAAACTGGGACACAGTGCTGGAGGGAGTTCTGTCACGTGTGGTGGGTCAGGGTCTGCAAGAGAATGCACCAACTAGGCTTCTATCTCTCACAGCTTGCCCAATTGACTCCATGTCCATATCAACCTGATTCTTTATTTTCCTCTGAAAACTCTCCATATAACAAGATGCCTTTACATATAAGGGTCTGCTGGCTGCACCATATCAGTTACAAGCCATTTGGAATCCAATGGTAGATCCACATGGCACTACCATGGATGTTTTATCAAACACCTCTCCACCACTGCTCTAGACCCACTACTCAGCAGACTCCAACTTACTGGCATCTCTGTTCTACACCATTTTTATGAAACTCAGTAAATCAAGGCACTGTCTGGTATACTCATGATCGGCAACAGGACATCCAATGTTTCTCCAGTGCCACCTGGTCATTGGAATTTCAAAAATTTCATGGTATTTATTTAGCCATTTTTCAAGCATGAAGTTGGAGGCACTGTGGGTTTCAATTCATTCAGCAAACATTAAATGGTGAGGAAGCTCATTTCAATGAAATCTCTGGAGAACCCTCACAGGCAAGGCTTCCCAAAGAGTGAACAAAAGGTCACATTAGGCCAGGCCCATTGAGGTCTACAATGTGAGGTCCATGTGTGTTTTGACTCTAAACTATGGCTGCCATTTCTTTAAGAATTATATAATGTGATATCCTTGCTGAGATTCCCAGGCCTCTGTGGAAATCCACCGGGGCCTAGGTCTCAGTTTCCAAGAGCGACTTTCATGCGTGGCCTCTTAAAATCCCAACAAAATTCATGCCAATGCTTCTCTGAGTTCAGTTTCAAATCCCAGTCTCTAAGGGGAATCACACCAGAGTTCAAGCCCACGTGGACCCAGTCATTTTTTCCAATGCCACACAAATGATCAAAATTAAAATCAAAACACTCCCACATGGCCCTCATCTTATTCCATATAGTCAATCATCTTAACCTCTGGGTGGAGGTTTCCATTAGGGGCGCAGCCAAAGACAGTGTCCAAAATCAGCTCGTTTGCCCCTCATTTTCCTAAAGTCAGGGTAGCCTGGACACCGTTTCTGTGAACCAGGATTGAACAAATAAGCCTGCCGTTAATACTTCTGTGTTTCTCCAATTTGATGCCTACTGATTTTAGGTATCGATTCTTTAGGTGATTTCGAGTCATGAGAAAACACAAGCACCTCTGCAGGGCTTTGAAGAACTCATTTGACCCAAAGAATCCCTATTCTCATTTGATGGAGTGCAGGAACCTAACAGAGGAAGGAAAGAGACTTCATCCACAATGAATGATATTTTTGCCATTTTGGTTTTGGAAGCTCACATGGGATCATTCTTAAGATCCATCAGGTTCTGTGAATCTAAGTCACAGCCACACACAGGTCCAAGAGGCTGATAAAGACACATCCCTTTCCAAAGCAATTAAGCAAAGAGCCACAGGTGAAGCCCATTCATTTCCATTTGAAAACTGTTTTCTTCAGGCTTCACAAAGGAGTGGCCTGAGGCAAAGACCTTCCTGACATTGAGTGCAACAAAACAATAAGTAAGCAAAAGGCCCAAAGCAGGGTTTCTGCACTGAGACTTTCCTGGTCACACTGATATCTGAGTTGTCTGAGATTCTCGCCATTTTCTTCAGCTATCCAGTACATGGCCATGTCACAGAGCTTGGAGGTGGTACATATTTTGGACACAAATCCATGAGCCTATTCTGGAAAGTGTCCAGAATTCAGAAAGAAAACAACAACTTAGAAAGATAGCAGGTGTTGCACATCGATAAGACATGCTGCAGTCCTTTCATATATTGGGCAGGATGAATTATGGGAAGATTTATACTAGACAGGACACACCCATTAATGCATTCTCTTTTCTAATGTCTACAACAACGAACACAGGGGATACACAGAAACAGAAAAACTCGCCGTGTCAAATGAGTTACTAGAAACTGTCCATTCCAAACCAAACAAACCTACTTTCCTATCTATTCTCAGAACATGAGACAAAACAACAAACCCACACCCACTCCCACAAAGGCACCTCCTTCCCCCAAGTAGGTCTGTGACTATCCGGAGTGTCCTCTGACCAGTGGGCCATACTATGTTTCCCCAAAATGGACTGTCTTCTCTCAGATCTTGTTTCATTGACCAACTCTGTGAAGATGTCAGGAAAAAGTGGTTAGACACTACCTGTTTTCTCAGGAAAAATCCATCTTCACAGCTCTCCTGGCATTTGGCCATCCTCACATCATTAGGTACCAAGAAAACTGACTGTCCTTGGTAAATCCAAACAAGTGAGCCCACTGGGACTGGGACTTGGACTGCCTCTGGGTGCCTGGCTTCTTGGATACCAAGTTCAGAGAGTTCCATCACCAAGGAAATGAGGTATGTCACATTCTTTGGAACTGAATGAGGTCCCTGCCTTGGCACCCACTTTGTCCAAACAGTTGCTTCCAAGGGTAACATAAGATGGAGGTTGCCCCTACTTCCTGTGACACTTTCATAAGGTAGAATGTATATCAACCATTGGCACCTGGGAACAGCTCTCCACTCATGCCTGGTTTGGTCCATCATCTCTAAAATAAGAAGAGAGAGGCAGATTCAGACACATCCCTTCATCCTGACCAGGTTCTTTTCCATGGAAGAGGACTTTTGCTCTCTCTGGTGCTTCATACCTGCCTACAACTTCTCCAGGTATCATTTGTGCATGGACATTTGAGGTTCTCATCAGGTGGAAGGCCCCCAACTTTCCTGTATTGTAAGAACCACTCTGTCCCTGCTCTTCTGTAAATTGATTGAGGGAACAGTGTATACTTGGGGTTAAAAACAGGTTTCATTTGGGTTAGGAATGATTCTGTGCGATGAATAATGGTATTGGAAACATGCAATATTTACAAGAATATAGAGTTGAAATATAAGTATGAAAACAGAAATCAAGGTATGATTTGAAGCCCAGAATAGTGTTGCCCTTGATTGGGATACTTAGCTTTGAATTATGTTCTGCAAAGTTGTCTCAGATAATTCGATATACAATGGCATAGGACCTTGTAAATTGGATCATTGAATTTAGAAGAGAACATCCAGTCAAAAAGGGATATTCAGTAGGATTAGGAAGATAGTCGGTAGGTTTAGGAAGAAGAGTGAGTATAGGATTTGGACCAAAAGTTCTTTAGCAATAGACTTTCGGTTATAGAGTGAATGTAAATGTCAACACATATGAAGAGTCAGTCAGTATGTTGAACTGGGGAAAATATGTAGAAAAGCCGATATCAATAGAAACATTACGAAATGAGGCAAAGTATAAAGTGAGTGATAGAATTAGACATTTTCAACAGGGTTGAGTTTGAATACATAAATTAGGAAAAAACAAATATGTAGTCACCAATAGAATTGACAATTGACAGCATTAGGCAACCTGGACATAGATGTTTTTAGAAATCCATGTTCACTTTCAATTTAGGCTTTGGTACAATCATAAGTGTGACCTTTCCATTTTTTGTCCAGAATATTACTGTGATAATGAGGTGACATGAGTATTTCTTTCACCATTTCTGGGAGCAATATATTGAAGATGTAAAATTAGAATTGGTTGTACAAAGAGGTGTACCCTGTTTGTATGAACATAGAGAAAAAGCATGAATAGACCATACTGTGAATAAATAATATAACTTTTTTGAACTTTAAATAATGAATTGAACTGATATCTGAAAAATTAAAGGAAATCGTATATTGATATACAATCATTAATTCCAACCAGTTATTTATCTAATGGAAATATTAGTGTTTTCTTTTATCATGAAGAGTTTGTGAGTTTTGCTTCAAAATGATTATGGAAATTCAAAATAATGTGTTTGGTAAGAAGTCTCATGAAAAGACCAGTCAAGAAACCCTGACAATACATGTGTTCTGAAGCAAGAAGTGATTAAAGTTGAAACAAATGCCTATTAATTTGTGAACTTGTGGGTGAAATGTATATCCTATGATGTGCAAAAACTGAAGAAACAATAATGTAGCAGTGTCAAATACAAATGAATGACAAATTACATATCATGTCCCATAGGAGTCTACTTGCATTGATGTTAGACTGGGTCAGTTACTGTAGAATAATTAGGATATGTATGCACAATTCACTGAAGTTAGTTTTCAGTACTAGGAAACAAATATGTATTTCAGGTGGATGAATATTACTGATTATAATCTTGTGAAAAGTTGATTATAAATCCACATACATGAACAAGAATGAATTTAGAGAGTGTATATTAGACACATATATTTCATATTTTTAAAAATTTGGAGAGTATATCTATATCTATATCTATATCTATACACACACACACACACACACACACACACACACACAACACTCACAGACATTAAAAAGTACCAATATAAATGCCAATCGAAATTCATCAGTAAATATATGTCATCCAGAAATGCAAAAATATTTATTTTACTGAATATGACTTTATGTATAACGTTGTTCGACTAGGACGGTCTCCTATAGGTTGAATTTTTATTTCCAACAGCATTTAGGAGGAGTGAACTCTTCTCACAATTTGTATCTGCTAAGAAAGCCACCTCACAAAATGTACATGTGATACCTGCTAGGATTCTATATATGCATATATATATATATACATGTGTGAATAGGCTAAAGAAAAGGGAAACAAGAATTCACATATTTGTTAAGTTTAAAAACACATGGAGAATATGTCCATTAAAATTTGAATACATTTATAACTCCTACCTTATATAATGCAAATGTCAAGTCCAACTATACAACATGTCTCCTCTGAAGTGCTTGTATTTCTATTGTGTTGGGTTAATTTTCCCCATTATATTAGGATGAATAGTCTGAGTCTACTAGGTATGGCTTAGTGTCAGGAATTCAGCATTTCGAATGGAAAATTGGAAAATGAATCTAATGTGTATGTAAATATATGCTGCACAAATATCCTCCCGCTCTCATCCAGAAGAATGCCTTGACATTACCTTCACCCCAAGTAAGACACAATTAGAGGAAAAGAGTTACAAAATCAGTGAATAGATATCTGGAATGTAAAATGCTCAGGAGTTCACAACCTTGGAGGTGGTAGAGGAGTTTGCAAAACTAAGGGACAGGGTAAACACTCCACAAATATGGAGCTCTGCTGGCCTAAAAACTTTTTGAGAAACTGCCTCTGAGCTTTCGCCCTTGAAATATATGTTGTTTTCAGGAGATTTGTCTTCCTTTGTAGGGAGACCATCAAAGCTGGGTCTGCATCTATGTGACCTGGAGGACATGGTTTCTTATTTTCCAATGAACAATATGAAGCAGTGCTGAATCCACTCTTTGTAGGTAAACTGAGGCCACTGGGGACTAAGTTTCTCCCCGTGTGGACTGTAAAGCCATTTGGTCCTCCTCCACTTTTTGTGGTTTTTTTGCTGCTGCACTGTGAGTTTGGTATTTGTTTCACGAAATACTAGGAGCTAATCTGGGACAGAGTGCTGGAGGGAGTTCTGTCACGTGTGGTGGGTCAGGGTCTGCTAGAGAATGCACCAAATAAGCTTCGATCTCTCACAGCTTGCCCCATTTCCCCCTTGTCCATATCAACCTGATTCTTAATTTTCCTCTGAAAACTCTGCATATAACAAGATGGTTTTACATATAAGGGTCTGCTGGCTGTACCACGCCAGTTACAAGCCATTTGGAATCCAATGGTAGATCCACATGGCCCTACCACGGATGTTTTATCAAACACCTCCCCACCACTGCTCTAGACCCACTACTCAGCAGGCTCCAACTTACTGCCATCCTATTCTACACCATTTTCATGAAACTCCGTAAATCAAGGCACTGTCTGGTATACTCATGATCAGCAACAGGACATCCAATGTTTCTCCAGTGCCACCTGGTCATAGAAATTTCAAAAATTTCATGGTATTTATCTAGCCATTTTTCAAGCATGAAGTTGGAGGCACTGTGGGTTTCAATTCATTCAGCAAACATTAAATGGTGAGGAAGCTCATTTCAATGAAATCTCTGGAGAACTCTCACAGGCAAGGCTTTCCAAAGAGTGGTCAAAAGGTCACATTAGGCCAGGCCCATTGAGGTCTACAATGTGAGGTCCATGTGTGTTTTGACTCTCAACTATGGCTGCAATGTCTTTAAGAATAAAATCATGTGATATCCTTGCTGAGATTCCCAGGCCTCTTTGGAAATCCACCCGGGGCCTAGGTCTCAATTTCCAAGAGCGACTTTCATGCGTGGCCTCTTGAAATTCTAACAAAATTCATGGCAATGCTTCTCTGAGTTCAGTTCTAAAACCCAGTCTCTAAGGGGAATCACACCAGAGTTCAAGCCCACGTGGAACCAGTCATTTTTTCCAATGCCACACAAATGACCAAAATTAAAACCGAAACACTCCCACATGGCCCTCATCTTATTCCATATAGTAACTCATCTTAACCTCTGGCTGGAGGTTTCCATGAGGGGCGCAGCCCAAGACAGTGTCCAAAATCACCTCGTTTTCCCCTCATTTGCCTAAAGTCAGGGTGGCCTGGACACCGTTTCTGTGAACCAGCAATGATCAAAGAAGCCTGCCGTTAATTCTTCTGTGTTTCTCCAATTTGAGGCCTACTGATTTCAGGAATAGATTCTTTATGTGATTTAAAGTTATTCGAAAACCCAAGCACCTCTGCAGAGATTTGAAGAACTCATTTGACTCAAAGAATCCCTATTCTCACTAGATGGAGTTCAGGAACCTAACAGAGGAAGGCAAGAGACTTCATCCACAATGAATGATTTTTTGCCCTTATGGTTTTGGATGCACGCATGGGATCATTCTTTAGATTCATCAGGTGCTGAGTATCTAAGTCACAGCCAAACACATGGCCAAGAGGCTGATTCAGACACATCCATTCTCAAAGCAATGAAGCCAGAAGCCACAGGTGATGCCCATTCATTTGTATTTGAAAACTGTTTTCTTCAGGCTTCACAAAGGGGTGGCCTGAGGCAAAAACCTTCCTGACATTCAGTGCAACACAACAATTAGTAAGCAAATTGCCCAAAGCAGGGTTTCTGCACTGAGACTTTCCTGGTCACACTGATATCTGAGTTTTCTGAAATGCTCGCCATTCTCTTCAGCTATCCATTACATGGATATGTCACAGAGCTTGGAGGTGGTACATATTTTGGACACAAAACCATGAGCCTATTCTGGAGAGTGGCCAGAATTCAGGAAGAAAACAGCATCTTAGAAAGATAGTAGGTGTTGCACATCGATAAGACAAGCTGCAGTCCATTCATATATTGGGCAGGATGAATTATGGGAAGACTTATACTAGACAGGACACATCAATTAATGCATTCTCTTTTTAATGTCTACAACAACGGACACATTGGGATACACCGAAACAGAAACACTCGCCTTGTCAAACAACTTACTAGAAACTGTCCACTACAAACCAAACAAACCGCCTTTCCTACCTATTCTCAGAACATGAGACAAAACAACAAACCCACACCCACTCCCACAAAGGCACCTCCTTACCCCAAGTAGGTCTGTGACTATCCGGAGTTTCCTCTGACTGCGGGCCATACTATATTCCCCCGAAATGGCCTGTCTTCTCTCAGATCTTGTTTCCTTGTTCAACTCTGTGTAGTTGTCAGGAAAAAGTGGTTAGCCACTACCTGCTTTCTCAGGAAAGGTCCCTCTTTAGAGTTCTCCTGGCATTAGGCCATCCTCACATCAGTAGGTACCAAGAAAACTGACTCTGTCCTTGGTAAATCCAAACAAGTGAGCCCACTGGGACTGGGACTGGGATTGCCTCTGGGTGCCTGGCTTCTTGGATACAAATTTCAGAGAGTTCCATCACCAAGGAAATGAGGTATGTCACATTCTTTGGAACTGAATGAGGTCACTGCCTTGGCAACCACTTTGTCCTAACTGTTGCTTCCAAGGGTCCCATGAGATGGAGGCTTCCCCTACTTCCTGTGTCACTTTCACAAGGTAGAATGGTATATCAACCATAGGCACCCAGGAACAGCTCTCCACACAGGCCTGGTTTGGTCCATCTTCTCTACAATAAAAAGAGAGAGGCTGATTCAGACACATCCCTTCATCCTGACCAGGTTATTTGCGATGGAAGATGACTTTTGCTCACTCAGGTCCTTCATACCTGCCTACAACTTCTCCAGGTATCATTTCTGCATGGACCTTTGAGGTTCTCAGCAGGTGGAAGATCCCATAATTTCCTGTATTGTAAGAACCACTCTGTCCCTGCTTTTCTGTAAAATGAGATTGAGGGAACAGTATGCGCTTAGGGTTAATAACCGGTTTGATTTGGGTTATGAATCATTCTGTGTGATGAATAATGGTATTGGGAACCTGTGATATTTACAAGAATATAGATGTGAAATAAAAGTATGAAAACAAAAATCTAGGTATGATTTGAAGCCCAGAAGGTTTTTCCCCTTGATTGGGATACTTAGCTTTGAATTATGTTCTGCAAAGATGTCTCAGATAATTCGATATACAAGGGAGTAGGACCTTGTACCTATGATGATTGAATTTAGAAGAGAACATCCAGGCAAAAAGTGATAATCGTTAGGATTAGGAAGATAGTCGATAGCTTTAGGAAGAAGAGTGAGTATAGGATTTGGACCAAATGTTCTTTACCAGTAGGGTTTCGGTTATGCAGTGAATGTAGATGTCAGTACATATGAAGAGTCAGTCACTATGGTGAACTGGGGAAAATATGTAGAAAAGCAGATATCAATAGAATCATTACAAAATCAGGCAAAGTATAAAGTGAGTGATAGAATTAGTCATTTTCAACAGGGTTGAGTTTGAATATATAAATTAGATGGAAACAAATATGTAGTCACCAACAGGATTGACAATTGATAGCATTAGGCAACCTGGACATGGATGTTTTTAGTAATCTATGTTCACTTTCCATTTAGGCTTTGGTACAATCATAAGAGTGACCTTTCCATTTTTTGTCCAGAATATTACTGTGATAATGAGGTGACATGAGTATTTCTTTCACCATTTCTGGGAGCAATATATTGAATATTTAAAATTAGAATTGGGGGTACAAAGAGGTGTACCCTGTGTCTATGAACATAGAGATAAAGCATGAATAGAACATACTGTGACTAAATAATACAAATTTTTTGAACTTTAAATAATGAATTGAATTGATATCTGAAAAATTAAAGGAAATCATATATTGATACACAATCATTCATTCCAACCAGTTATATATCTCATGGAAATATTAGTGTTTTGGTTTATCATGAAGAGTGTGTGAGTTTTGCTTCAAAAGTGATTATGGAAATCTAAAATAATGTGTTTGGAAAGAAGTCTCATGAAAAGACCTGTCAAGAAACCCTGACAATACTTGTGTTCTGAAGCAAGAAGTGATTAAAGTTGAAACAAATGCCTATAAATTTGTGAACTTGTGGATGAAGTGTATAACTTAAAATGTGCAAAAACTGAAGAAATAATAATGTACCATTGTTGAATACATATGAACGTCAAATTACATATCATATCCCATAGGAGTCTACTTGCATTGATGTTAGACTGGGTGCGTTTCTGTAGAATAATGAGGATTTGTATGCCCCATTCACTGAAGTTAGTTTTCAGTACTAGGAAACAATTATGTATTTCAGGTGGATGAATATTTCTGATTATAATCTTGTGAAAAGTTGATTATAAATCCACATACATGAACATGAATGAATTTAGAGGGTTTACATTAGACACATATATTTTATATTTTGAAACATCTGCAGAGTGTAGAGATATATTATACACACACACAAAAAAAATACACTCACATACATTTAATAGTAGCAATATATATGCGAATCGAAATTCATCAGTAAATATATATCATCCACAGATGCAAAAATATTTATTTTACTGAACATGAATTTATGCATAATGTTCTTCTACTAGGAAGCTCCCCTATAGGTTGAATTTTCAGTTCCAACAGCGTTTAGGAGGAGTGAACTCTTCTCACAGTTTGTATATGCCAATCAGCCACCTCAAAAATGTACGTGTGATACCTGGTAGGATTCTATATGTGCATATAATAATACATGAGCTGAAAAAGGCTAAAGAGAGACAGGAATTGACATATTTCTTAAGTTTAAAAACACATGGTGAACTATTTCAATAAACATTGACTTATTTATAACTCCTATCCTATATAATGAAAAAGGGAAGTCCAAATATACACCATGCCTCCTCTGAACTGCTTGTATTTCTATTCTGTTTGAGTTACTATTCTCCATCATATTAGGATTAGTAGTCAGAGTCTAGTAGGGTATGGGTTAGTGTCAGAGATTCATTATTCCAAATGGAAAATAGGAAAATAAACCCAATGTGTTTTCAAATATGTGTTACACAAAAATCTTCCCACTCTCATCCAGAACAATTCCTTGATATTACCCTCGCCTGAAGTAATGCACAATTAGAGGAGAAGAGTTAGAAAATCTGGGAATACATATCTGGAACGGAATATGCTCAGGAGTTCACAACCTTGGAGGTGGTAGAGGAGTTTCCAAAAGTAAGGGACAGGGTAAACACTCCACAAACATGGAGCTCTGCAGGCCTAAAGACATCTTGAGAAACTGCCTCTGAGTTTGGGCACTTGAAATATATGTTGTTGTCAGGAGCTTTAGCTTCCTATGTAGTGAGAGCACCAAAATTGGGTCTGCATCTATGTGACCTGGAGGACATGGTATCTTATTTTTCAATGAACATGAGGCAGCAGTGCTTGCTGATATTTTTCTTTTTAAGTAAACTGTGGCCTCTGGGGTCTAAGTGTCTCCCCGTTGAACTGTGAAGCCATTTGGCCCTCCTACACTTTTTGTGGGGTTTTTCCTGCTGCACTGGTAGTTTGGTATTTGCTTCATAAAATAGAAGGAGTTCAACTGGGACACAGTGCAGGAGGGAGTTCTATCATGTGTGGTGGGTCAGGGACAGCAGAAAAATGCACCAACCAATCTTCTATCCCTCAAAGCTTGCCCCATTGCATCCTTGTCCATAGCAACCTGATTCTGAACATTGCCCTGAATCCTCTCCATATAACAAGATGCCTTTACTTATAAGGGTCTGCTGGCTGCACCATGTAAGCCACAAGCCATTTGTAAGCCAATGGAAGATCCAAATTGCTCCAACACAGTAGTTTTATCACACTCCTGCCCACCACAACTCTAGGCCCACTTCTCAGGAGGCTGCAACTTACTGGGACCTCTGTTCTACACCATTTTCATAAAACCCAGTCAAGCAAGGCACTGTCAGGTACATCCATGATCAGCAGCAGGACATCCAAAGGTTCTCTAGTGCAACCTAGTCGTGGGAATTTCAAAAAATTAACGGTATTTATCTAGAAATTTTTCAAGGATGAAGTTGGAGGCACTGTGGGTTTCAATTTATTCAGGAACCATTAAATGGAGAGGAAGATTATTTCAATGAAAGCTCTGGAGAACCCTCACAGGCAAGGCTTCTCAAAGAGTGGACAAAAGGTCACATTTAGCCAGGCCCATTGAGGTCTACAATGTGAGGTCCATGTGTGTTTTGACTCTCAAATATGGCTCCCAAGTCTTTCGAATGAAATCATGTGATACCTTGGCTGAGATTCCCAGTTCTCTGTGCAAAGCCGCTCTGGCGCTAGTTCTCAGTTTCCAAGGGTGACTCTCATACATGGCCTCTTTAATCCCAACACAATACATGGCAATACTTTTCTGAGGTCAGATTCTGAACTCAGTCTCTAAGGGGAATCACACCAAAGTTCAAGCCCAGGTAGACCCAGTTATGTCTTCCAACTGCCACACAAATATCCACAATTAAATCCAAAACACTCCCACATGTCACTCATCTTTTCTAAATACACACTCATCATAACCTCTGGCTGGAGGTTTCCATGAGGGGTGCGGCCCAAGACAGTGTCCAAAATAACCACCCTTGCCCCTCATTTGCCTAAAATCAGGGTGGCCTGGACATCCTTCCAGTGAACCAGGAGTGATCAAATTGGCCGGCCATTAAGATGGCACTGCTTCTCCAATTTGAAGCCTACTGACTGTGGGGCTTAGAGTCTTTATGTGATTTGGAGTCATGAGAAAAATCAAGCACTTATGGGCTATCCTCTGCAGGGTTTTGAGGAACACATTTGAACCAAATGATCACTATTCTCACTTGATGAAGGTCAGGAACCTTACAGAGGAATGTGAGAGACTTCATCCAAAATGAATGCTCTTTTGTCCATTTTGGTTTTGGATGCACACATGGGATCTTTCTTTAGATCCATCAGGTGATAAAAATCTAAGCCGCAGCCTCACACAGGGCCAAAAAGCTGATTCAGACACATCCTTTTCCAAAGCAATTAAGCAAAGAGCCAGAGGTGATGCCCTTTCATTTCTGTTTGAAAACTATTTCTTTTGGCTCTACAAAGGTGTGGCCTGAGGAAAGATGTTCCGGACATTCAGGGCAACAGAACAATTGGTAAGCAAAAGGCCCAAAGCAGGGTTTCTCCATTAGAATTTTCTGGTCACACTCATATCTGAGTTTTCTGAGATGCTCCCATTCCCTTCAGCTATCCAGTACATGGCCAAGTCTCAGAGCTTGGAGGTGGTACATATTTTGGACACAAAAAAATGAGCCTATTCTGGGAAATTGGCCAGGATTCAGGAAGAAAACAGGAACTTAGCAAGATTGTAGGAGTTGCCCACGCATAAGTCAAGCCACAGTCCATTCATAAATTGGGCAAGATGAATCTTGGGAAGCTTTCTACTAGTCAGGACACATACAATGATTCATTCTCTTTTCTAATGTCTAAAACCCCGGACACAGTGGGATACACAGACATAGAGACACTGGCCTTGTCAAACGACTTACCAGAAACAGTTCACTCCAAAACAAATAAACTGCCTTTCCTACCTATTCTCAGAACATGAGACAAAACCTCAAACCTACACCCACACACACAAAGGCAGCTCCTTCCCCCAAGTAGGTCTGTGACTATCAGGAGTGTCCTCTGACTGGTGGGCCATACTATGTTCTGATGAAATCGCCTGTCCTGTGTCAGATATGGTCTCATTGGCCCAATCTGTGAAGTTGTCACTAGCCAACTGTGAGCCACTACCTGCTTTCTCAGGAAAGGCCTTTCTTCAGAGCTTTCCTGACATTTGTCCATCCTCACATCAGTAGGTACTCAGAAAGACTGACTCTGTCCTTGTTAAATCCAAACAAGTGAGACCACTGGGACTGGGAATGGGACTGGCTCTGCGTGCCTGGCTTCCCGGATCCCAAGTTCAGAGAGTTTCATCACCAAGGAAGTGAGGTGAGATTAATCTCTTCAGGAATTTAATGAGGTCACTGCCTTGGCAACCACTTTGTCCTAACAGTTGCTTCCAATAGTACTATGAGATGGAGGCAGCCCTTACTTCCTGTGACACTTTCAAAAGTTAGAATGGTATATCAACCATAGGCACCCAGGAACAGCTCTCCACACATGCCTGGTATGGTCCATCTTCTCTACATTAAGAAGAGAGAGGCTTATTCAGACAAAACCCTTCATCTTGGAAAGGTTGTTTGAGATGGAAGATAACTTTTTCTCTCTCAGGTCCTTCATAGCTGCCTAATCTTCTCCAGGGATCAAACCTGCATGGACCTTTGAGGTTCTCAGCAGGAGGCAGATCCCCTACATTCCTGTATTGTAAGATGAACTCTCTCCCTGCTCTTCTGTAAAGTTAGGTTGAGGGAAGAGTGTATGGTTAGGGTTATTAACATGTTTGATTTGGATTACGAATCCTTCTGCAGGATGATTAATAGTATTGGGAACCTGTGATATTTATAAGATTATAGAGGTGAAATATAAGTATGAAAACAGAAATGTTGGTAAGATTTGAAGCCCAGAAGGGCATTAGGCCCTTGATTGGGATACTTAGCTTTTAATTACGTTCTACACAGATGTCTCAGATAAATTGATAATCAATGGCATAGGACCTTATACCTTGGATGTTTGATTTTAGAAGAGAACATCCACTCAAATTGAGATAGTCGGTGGGATTAGGAAGATAGTCGGTAGGTTTATAAAAAATGAGTGAGTATAAAAATTGGACAAAAAGTTCTGTAGCATTAGGGTTTCGGTTATAGAGTGAATATAAATGTCAGCACATGTGAAGAGTCAGTCACAATGATTAACTGGGGAAAATATGTAGGAAGGAAAATATCAATAGAGACATTACGAAATGAGGCAATTATATAGTGAGTGATAGGATTAGACATTTTCAACAGGGTTGAGATTGAATACATAATCTTAGGAAGAAACAAATATGTAGTCACCAATAGGAATGACATTTGAAAGCATTAGGCAACCTGGACATGGATGTTTTTAGTAAGCCATGTTCACTTTCAATTTAGGATTTGGTACAATCATAAGTGTGACCTTTGCATTTTGTGCCCAGAAAATTATTGTGATCAAATATATATGTAGATCATATGATGTGTGTATTTCTTCCACCATTTCTGGGAGCAATATTTGAGGACACATAAATTAGTATTGTGGGTACCAAGTGGTGTACCCTGTGTCAATGAATATAGAGATAATGCATGAATAGACCATAGTGTGAATAAATAATATAACTTTTTTCTCTTTAAATAATGGATTGAATTGATATCTTAAAATATATAGGAAATCATATATTGACATACAATCATTCACTCCAACCAGTTACATATATAATGGTAATCTTAGGGTTATTGTTTATCATGAAGTGTGTGTGAGTTTTGTTTCAAAAGTGTTTATGGAAATCGAAAATAATGTGTTTGGAAAGAAGTCTCATGAAAAGACCAGTCAAGAAATATGGAGGAATCCATGTGTTCTGAAGCTGGAATTGATTGAAAGTGAAACAAATGCCTATAACTTTCCTAAATTGTGGATGAAATATATATCCTGTGATGTGCATAAACTGATGAAATAGTAATGTACCAGTGTTGAATAAAAATGAAGGTCAAAGTACACATCATGTCCCATAGGAATCTACTTGCATTGATGTTAAACTGGGTCAGTTACTGTAGAAATATTAGGATTGCATGCATTATTCACCGTAGTTAGTTTTATTTCATTTTTATTTATGGTTGTTCAAAACATTACATAGTTGTTGTTATAACATATTTCACACTTTGATTCAAGTGCGCTATAAACTCCCATTTTTACCCCGTGTACAGATTACAGAATCACATCAGTTACACATCTATTGATTCACATATTGCCATACTAGTGTCTATTGAATTCTGCTGCCTTTCCTATCCTCTACTATCCCCCCTCCCCTCCCCGCCCCTCCCCTCTTCTCTCTCTACCCCCTCTACTGTAATAAATTTGTCCCCCTTGTATTATTTTTCTCTTTCCCCTCTCTTTCTCTTGTATGTAATTTTGTATAACCCTGAGGGTCTCCTTCCAATTCCATGCAATTTTCCTTCTCTCTCCCTTTCCTTTCCACCTCTCATCCCGCTTTAATGTTAATCATCTTGTCATGCTCTTCGTCTCTCCTCTGTTCTTAGTTACTCTCCTTATATCAAAGATGACATTTGGCATTTGTTTTTTAAGGATTGGTTAGCTTCACTTAGCATAATCTGCTCTAATGCCATCCATTTCCCTCCAAATTCTATGATTTTTTTTATTTTTCAATGCAGAGTAATACTCCATTTTGTATAAATGCCACAGTATTTTATCCATTCTTTCATTGAAGGTTATCTAAGTTGGTTTCACAGTCTTGCTGTTGTGAATTGTTCTGCTATGAACATCGATGTAGCAGTGTCCCTGTAGCATGCTGTTTTTAGGTCTTTAGTGAATAGACTGAGTAGGGGAATAGCTGGGTCAAATGGTGGTTCCATTCCCAGCTTTCCAAGAAATTTTCATACTGCTTTCCAAATTGGCTGCACCAATTTGCAGTCCCACCAGCAATGTAGAAGTGTACCTGTTTCCCCACATCATTGCCAGAACTTGTTGTTTGACTTCATAATGGCTGCCAATCTTACTGGAGTGAGATGGTATCTTAGGGTGGTTTCGATTTGCATTTCTCTGACTGCTGGAGATGGTGAGCATTTTTTCATGTACTTGTTGATTGATTGTAAGTCCTCATCTGATAAGTGTCTGTTGAGGTCCTCAGCCCATTTGTTGATTGGGTTCTTTGTTATCTTATTATCTAATTTTTTGAGTTTTTTGTATACTCTGGATATTAGGGCTCTATCTGAAGTGTGAGGAGTAAAGATTTCTTCCCAGGATGTAGGCTCCCTATTTACCTCTCTTATTGTTTCTTTTGCTGAGAAAAAACTTTTTAGTTTGAGTAAGTCCCATTTGTTGATTCTAGTTATTAACTCTTGTGCTATGGGTGTCCTATTGTGGAATTTGGAGCCCGACCCCACAGTATGTACATCGTAAGCAAATTTTTCTTCTATCAGACACTGTGTCTCTGATTTGATATCAAGCTCCTTGATCCATTTTGAGTTAACTTTTGTGCATGGCAAGAGAAAGGGATTCAGTTTCAATTTGTTACATATGGATTTCCAGTTTTCCCAACACCATTTGTTGAAGATGCTATCCTTCCTCCATTGCATGCTTTTAGCCCCTTTATCAAATATAAGATAGTTGTAGTTTTGTGGATTGGTTTCTGTGTCCTCTATTCAGTACCATTGGTCCACAAGCCTGTTTTGGTACCAGTACCATGCTATTGTTGTTACTATTGCTCTGTAGTATAGTGTGAAGTCTGGTATCGCTCTACCGCCTGATTCACACTTCCTGCCTAGCATTGTTTTTGCTATTCTGGAACTTTTATTTTTCCATATGTATTTTATGATTGCTTTCTTTATTTCTACAAGAACTGCCTTTGGGATTTGATTGGCATTGCATTAAACCTATAGAGAAATTTTGGTAATATCACCATTTTGATGATGTTAGTTCTGCCTTTCCATGAACAGGGTATATTTTTACATCTTCTAAGATCTTCTTATATTTCTCTCTTTAGGGTTGTGTAGTTTTCATTGTATGAGACTTTCCCCTCTTTTGTTAGGTTGATTCCCATCTTTTTTTTTTTAGGATATTGTGAATAGAGTGGTTGTTCTCATTTCCATTTCAGAGGATTTGTCCCTGATATAGAGGAATGCCTTTGATTTATGCGTGTTGATTTTATATCCTGCCACTTTGCTGCATTCATTTATTAGCTCTATTAGTTTCTTTGTAGACCCTTTTGGGTCTGCTAGGTATAGAATCATGTCATCTGCAATAGTAATAATTTAAGTTGTTCTTTTCCTATTTTTATGCCTTTAATTTCTTCCGTCTGTCTAATTGCTCTGGCCAGTGTTTCGAGAACTTTATTGAACAGAAGTAGTGAGAGAGGGCATCCCATTCTTGTTCCAGATTTTAGAGGGAATGCCTTCAATTTTTCTAGATTCAGAATGATGCTAGCTTGAGGATTAGCATAGATTGCTTTTACAATATTGAGGTATGATCCTGTTATTCCTAGTTTTTCTAGAATTTTGAAGATAAAGGGATGCTGTACTTTGTCGAATGCTTTTTGTGCATCTATCGAGATGATCATATGGTTCTTATTTTTAAGTCTATTGATGTGGTGAATAACATTTATTGATTTTCGTATATTGAACAAGCCTTGCATTCCATGGATGAATCCTACTTGATCATGGTGCACAATTTTTTTAATATGTTTTTGTATCTGATTCACCAGAATTTAATTAGGGATTTTTGCATTTAGATTCCTTAGGGATATTGGTCTGTAGTTTTCTTTGTTTGAAGTGTTTATGTCTGGTGTAGAAATCAGGGTGATATTGGCCTGGTAGAATGAATTTGGAAGATCTCCCTCTTTTTCAATTTCCTGAAATAGCTTGAAAAGTATTGGTATTAGTTCATATTTAAAGGGTTTGTAAAACTCTGCTGTATACCCATACTGTCCTGGTCTTTCCTTAGTTGGTAATCTTTGGATGGTTTCTTCTATTTCCTCAATTGATACTGGTCTGTTTAGGTTGTCTATATCCTCCTGACTCAATCTGGACAGATCATATGACTTAAGAAATTTTTCGATGCTTTCACTATCTTCTATTATATTGGAGTATAACGAATCAAATTAATTTCTGATTATCTTCTGTATTTCAGAAATATCTGCTGTGATTGCCAGGGGGTGACAAATAACTTGTGTAGATTGATACAGCAGGAATGGAAGCCGTTTATTGTAGCATCTGAGCGATATTTATACATTTTATATAGCTTATCTAATTAGCATAAAATAGATCCAGCAGTGAACCAATAAGGAATCTCCACACTTAATGGCTTGCTTTTGTTACTTCACAAACCACTCTCTATGGCATTTTTCCAGGCGCCATCCAGACTTGTTTACAGACCCTAACATTTCTCTGGCAAAATACCAGGTGCCATCCTGACTTGTTTATATACCTTAACATGTGATGTTGCCCTTTTCATCCCGTATGCTAGTAATTTGAGTTTTCTCTCTTCTTCTCTTCATTAGCATGGCTAAGGGTCTGTCGATTTTATTTATTTTTTCAAAGAACCAACTTTTAGTTTTCTCAATTTTTTCAATTGTTTCTTTTGTTTCGATTTCATTAATTTCAGCTTTGATTTTAATTAAATCTTACCTTCTCCTTATTTTGCTGTTGTTTTCCTCTTCTTTTTCTAGGATTCTGAGATGAAGTATGACATCATTTATTTGTTTTGTTTTTTTTTTTTCTTTTTTTAAGGAATGAAATCCAAGCAATGAATTTTCCTCTTAGAACGGATTTCAGTGTGTCCCATAGATTCTGATATGTTGTGCCTGTGTTTTCATTTATCTCTAAGAATTTTTTAATTTCCTCCTTGATGTCTTCTATAACCCATTGATCATTCAGTAACCTATTGTTCATTCTCCAAGTGATGCATGATTTTTCCTTCCTTCGTTTATCATTGATTTTTAGTTTATATTAGATTATGATCAGATAAGATGCATGGTATTATCTCTACTTCTTTATATTGTCTAAGAATTGCCCTGTGACATAATATATGATCTATTTTTGAGAAGGATCCATGTGCTGCTGAGGAAAAATGTAACTGCTTGATGTTGAGGAGTATATTCGATATATGTCAATTAAGTCTAGGTTATTAATTGTGTTATTGAGTTCTATAGTTTTCTATTTCAACTTTTGTTTGGAAGACCTGTCCAGTGGTGAGAGAGGTGTGTTGAAGTCTCCCATGATTATTGTATGGTGGTCTATTAGACTCTTGATCTTGAGAAAAGTTTGTTTGATGGATATAGCTGCACCATTGTTTGGGGCATATATATATTTATAATGGTTATGTCTTGTTGGTGTATGGTTCTCTTGAGCAGTATGTAGTGTCCCTCTTTATCCCTTTTGATTAACTTTGGCTTGAAATCTATTTTATTTGATATGAGTATGGACACTCCTGCTTGTTTCCGAAGTCCATATAAGTGATATGATTTTTCCCAACCTTTCACCTTCAGTCTATGTATGTCTTTTCCTATCAAATGCGTCTCCTGTAGGCAGCATATTATTGGGTCTTGTGTTGTGATCCATTCTACTAGCCTGTGTCTCTTAATTGGTGAGTTTAAGCCATTAACATTTACGGTTATTATTGAGATAATGGTTGTTCTTCCAGCCCTATTTGTTTATTTATGTTATTAAACATGGATTGTTTTCTACATTGATTATTTCCCCCTTTTACTGTACTACCTCCCACTGTTGGTTTTTATTGTTATTTTCCATTTCCTCTTCCTGTAATATTTTGCCGATGATGTTTTGAAGAGATGGTTTTCTAGCTACAATTTATTTTAACTTTTTTTTTTAACATAGAAGGTTATGATTTTATCTTCCATCCTGATGCTTAATTTCACTGGATACACAATTCTTGGTTGGAATCCATTTTCTTTCAGTGTTTGAAAAATGTTAATCCAGGATCTTCTAGCTTTCAGAGTCTGTGTTGAAAGATCAGCTGTTATCCTGATTGGTTTACCCCTAAATGTAATCTGCTTTTTTTTTTCTCTTGTAGCATTTAAAATTCTCTCCTTATTGTGTACGTTGGGCATCTTCATTATAATGTGTCTAGGTGTGGATCTCTTATGATTTTGCACATTCGGCGTCCTGTAGGCTTCTAGGACTTGGGAGTCAGTCTGATTCTTCAAGTCTGGGAAGTTTTCTCGTATTATTTCATTGAATACATTGCTCATTGCTTTGGTTTGGACCTCTATACCTTCCTGTATTCCAATGACTCTTAAGTTTGGTCTCTTTATGTTATCCCGTATTTCTTGGATATTCTGTTGATGGTTTCTTAACAGTCTTGCTGAGCTGTCTATGTTCTTTTCAAGTTGGAATACTTTGTCTTCATTGTCTGATGTTCTATCTTCTAAGTGTTCTACTCTGCTGGTAGTATTCTCAATTGAGTTTTTAAGTTGGTTTATTGCTTTCTGCATTTCTAGGATTTCTGTTTGTTATTTTTTACAACCTCTATCTCCCTGTATAGCTGATCATTTGCTTCTTGGATTTGTTTATGTAATTCATTGTCGAAGTGATTTTTCATTGTCTGATTTTGCTGTCTAATGTCTTCCTTGAGACTCCAGATCATCTGAAGAATGTATATCCTGAGTTCTTTATCTGACATTCCATTTACTGCAGCTATTACCTCTTCTAAAGTTGTGCTGACCTGCATTGCTTGTGGTCCTTTTTTCCTTGTCTTATCATACTGCTCGCTTTTCTTTCTGCTTGGTGAAACTGTTGTGATTTTGAAATTTTCCTCCTATATATTTATATTGCTCTTGTATAGTTGCAAAGTCTCCCTTGCATGGGCGCAGGGGGGCTGTGCTGCTCCTCCTATTAGGGTGATCTAACTACCTTGCTGACGGGCCGCTGGGCTTGTTTTCCTGATCGGTTGCAGGTCTGCCTACCATGCAGGCGCGGGAGGCGGCTCTGATCTGCCCCTCCTCCAATTGGTGTCACGTGTCTACCAGGCCCGTGGACCCCTGGGGTGTTCTGCCGATCAGTCGCAGGTCTGCCTACCTTGTAGGTGCTGGCGGCGGCTCTGCTCTGCACCTACTCCAATTGGGGTGACGTGACTACCATGCAGGTGTGTTGCTGGGCCTGTTCCGCCAGTTTGTCGCAGGTCTGCCTACCTTGCGGGCACGGGCAACGGATCTGCTCTGCTCCTATTCCAAATGGGGTGAAGTGTCTGCCGCTCCGGCAGGGCGATGGGCCTCTTCTGCCAGTCAGGTGCAGGTGTGCCTACCTTGCGGGTGCGGGTGATGGCTCTGCTCTGCCACTACTCCATTTGGGGGGTCGTGACTACCATGCCGGCAGGTTGTTGGGCCTGTTCTGGGTGCGGGCGAAGGCTCTGCTCTGCCCCTACTAATATTGGGGTGACCTGACTACCATGCCGGTGGGCCACTGGGATTGTACTAGGTGAGGGAGAAGGCTCTGCTCTGCAACTATTCCAATTCGGGTGATTTGACTACCATGCCTGCGGGTCACTGGGCCTGTTCTGGGCAAGGGCGGCGGCTCTGCTCTGCCTCTATTCCAATTGGGGTGACGTGACTACCATGCAGGTGTGTCGCTGGGCCTGTTCCGGGCGTGGGCGGCGGCTCTGCTCTGCCCCTCTGGCTTGATGACAAAGTGAGAGAGACCCGGGTGTTTGTGACTCACTTTCTTTACCAGGAGACCAACTGTTTCTGTCACCGATGGTATCAATGAAGTTATCTCCTCTGCTGCTTTCTGATGACATCAGATCTCTGCCATGTTGGTATCCCATGCAAAAGGCAGCATTTTGTTCCCTTTGCTGGGTGACTAAAGCAATGGGTGAGTTCTGACCGGCACTCACAAGCCCCGTCTCAATCCTGTTGCACTCCCTATGAAGGCTCGGTTGATATTTACCTCCACAGTATTCAGCAAGACCCGGACCGAGAAGCAGTTTCCGCAGGTTCTTTAGCCCAGGGCCAGATCAGTTCCGGGAGGCGGAATTCGGCCGCTCTGGGCTCGGTGTATGTTCTAATAGAAGCAGGCTCCAAGACGCAGTTTCTGCGGGTTCTTTAGCACTGAGCCTGAGTAATTTGTCTGCAAGACAAAGGTGAATGGCATCCTGAAATTACCGGTTCTATAGCTGAATAAGCTGCGATCAGTCGAAAACAGGGATGGTGACGTCACCTCTCCAAGATGGTGGCCGCTGGGTTCCTCTGTGGTCTGACTGGTGCGGAGAAACGAGTTGGACTGCATGCTTCCCCGTCTCAAACCCAGAATTCAGCACTGAGCACATTGATTGCATACCTGGCAGGAGCCCACAGTATCTGCACCACTGTATATTTGCGTTGCTATCTCGTCGTTTCCCAGCACGCACCACAGACTCTAGCCACGGAGCGATTTCCTGAATAAGCCACATGACCTTCTGTGAGGACAAATCACTCGCGTTTGAGTTCCTGTAGCTGATCCTCGTGAGATGGAAATTAGTACACTAGGTTTTGGAGAACCACAATTTTGCTGGAAATTCCTAACAAGATAGGTTTTAGCCATTCTAACTCGTCATTCTCCCGCACAGTGATGCGGTATATGGGGGTGATGCACTCCCTTCGCAGCCATCATATGATCCCCTGAAGTTAGTTTTCAGTACTAGGAAACAAATAAGTATTTCAGGTGGATGAATATTTCTGAGAAAAATCTTTTGAAAAGTTGATTATAAATCCACATACATGAATATGAATGAATTTAGGGAGTGTATAATAAGAAAAATATACTTCATATTTTGAAAAATCTGCAGAGTGAAAAAAAATATATATATATATGTATATATATATACATACACACAGAGACATTAAAAAAGTAGCATTATGTATGCCAATCGAAATTCACCATGAAATATATATCATCCACAGATCCAAAAATATTCATTTTAATGAACATGGA